>NC_035440.2:77817874-77927874 GCF_002127325.2 Helianthus annuus | reverse complement strand
CAAAGAGAATGGAGTGTGGGAGACGTCTGGATAACACTCGGAGATTAGGCGAAGGGCAGGAAGAACGATGGAGGATTGCTAGATACAAAGGAAGACGGCTTATAGACGACGACAAGATCCATAGGAAACCACCGGTGAAGGAAACCACTTTCTTCATCGGCAATCTACCTGAAGATTGTTCTAGTTATCTGTTATGGGAGGTGTTCAGTGGTTTCGGGACAATGACTGATGCTTATGTTCCAAGGAAAAGGGACAAAAAAGGAAATACTTTTGGCTTTATTAGATTTGAAGATGTCAGAGACGTCATGTATATGGCTGGGGATCTCGGCTCGGTTAGAATTGACCATAGAAAAATATTTGTTTAGCCGGCTAAATTCGCTAAAGAAGAGGAGAAACAACAGTGGAAACATCCTCCGAATAAACCGACAACTAACGCCAGATACAACCGGGCGGTGGATGATACAAGAAACGCTACAAACGTTCCGTTACACGTAAACGACGCCAGAACATACGCAGAGGTTATTACAGGTATCAAACATGCAACCGTTCCAGAAACTGAGGTGAGTATTACAGTGGTAGAAAGCGAGGCATCGAAACGGTGGAGGTACTCAGCACTGGTGGCAGAATTACGTAACCCATACGATCTCAAACGTCTCCAACAGACACTAACGGATGATGGATTGGCTGGTTTCAATACAAAGTATATGGGGGGCTGAGAATCTTACTAACATTTGGGAATCAAACTGAGGCACGAAACTTCTTGGAAAATAAAAAAGACGACTGGGAGAAATGGTTTAAGGACCTTCACGTTTGGGACGGTAGACACTTGCCGTATCAGCGGTTGGCAAAAGTCTCTATTAGGGGAGTGCCTTTGAAGTTCTGGGGTCCGGGCACTTTCGATCAGATCGGGGGGCTGATAGGTTCGGTGGTAATACCTTCCAAGGCAAATGACGAAGATACGGACCTCTCGGTTAGTACGGTAGGTATTATTACTGATAACGTGGCACGTATAAACAGCAAACTAACTATTGCATGGAACGGGCACCCTCATGAAATCTTTATTTCGGAAGATATCACCGGAGATTTCTTCATCTCTCCGGCAATATCCGGTGATCGGAGTAATGAAGATATATCGCCGGAATATGGACAGTCTGGCTCGCACAACTGCTCCTTGGAAGGCGAAAAGACGGCATCAAAAAACGGGGACCCGATTAACAATAACAGTAACATAAAGGCGGCTAGTGTCCATTCCCCATGCAAATCATCCTACTATGGCAGTGGCTCAAAAAAGGGGACCACCGATTCGGATGACAACAACTCTTCTGTGGGCCCTTTTGATACCCCACCCCCTCCCCCACATGTACGTAATTTAGATCTTTGGGCCAAAGACTCAGTGTTGGGCTTAAATGAGCTATTTGAAGAAGATGTCTGTATTGGGGAAACACCTCCGAATGAGCCCAATGTTAATATGTCAGCTCTGAAGCCCATCTCACATAACACAGACCTGGAGGATTCCCCTGATCCGTTTAACCTTAGAGAATTACTGAAGCAAGTTAATAAGAAGGCGATCCCAATCGATTTAAACAACCCCCCAATCACAACCCCAGCTGTTGCAGAACAGGTATCGCCGTCGGTTATTCGGAAGGGTAATACAAAGAAATCGAAATTCAAGTTCCCCTCGATGAAAATGAAGGACACATTGTGGGCGAATAGAAACGGCGAGTGCTCGAAAATTAGGAACAAAGGTTGTGTTCAATCAGAGGATTCTAGTTCGACTCACAATGAAGGCGATAATCAAGTGGAGAACACGGCTGCAGAAAATGAAGTTATGTTGACCAAAGAAGTAGGCGAGTGTCTCGGATTTGATATGGCTGGTTTGGAAGCTGATTTGAGGAAACAGGTCAACGAGGTGCAGGTGTCAAATGTTAAAAAATGAATTTTTTGTCTTCCAACATTCGAGGGGCAGGCGATCCCATGAAAGCGGATCATATCAGAGAACTGAGGAGGTCGAATAACGTAAACTTCATTGGCATTCAGGAAACACAATTCTCTGACTCAGCGAATATACAGGTAACAAATTTCTGGGGTAATCCAATTTACGAGTCCGAGTCGGTAAATGCAAGTGGTAGATCTGGTGGCCTACTGAATATTTGGGACCCATCCGTTTTTACCCGGAAAACATCAGTCTCAAATCGACTCTTTCTCGCAACAATAGGTGAACTCAGAAACAGGGGGATAGAGCTTAACGTGGTTAATATATATGCTCCCCATGACTCCCAGCTAAAAAGAAACTTGTGGTCAGATCTTATAGAACTCATAAACTCTTATACGGGGTGCTGGATATTTATGGGAGATTTTAATTGTGTCCGAGAACCAAATGAGCGGAAAAACTCGAAATTTAATCCGCAACAAGCTGAGGACTTCAATCAATTCATACGTACTGTGGGTTTATCGGAATATGCGATGTCCGCTTGTTCATTCACGCACATGTCGGATGACGGTCACAAGTTCAGCAAAATTGACAGAGTATTGGTTTGCCATTCATTCCTATCTAACTGGCCGAGGGCCAAACTCACGGGTCTGCCAAGGTACAGGTCTGACCATCGACCTCTTTTATTAACTTGTTCCGATGAATTTTACGGTGCTCCTCCGTTTCGATTCTACAACTCGTGGCTAAAAGAGGAGGGATTAGAGGACATTGTAAAAAACGCATATGCAGGGGTACGCACCTTCTATCCACCAGATAAATTGATGTGCCAGCGACTGAAGGCGGTCAAAATTGCACTAAAACCTTGGTATAGAAAGATATATCAGAGGAATCGACACCTAGTGGCTGACCTTTCAAAGAAAATTGAAGAATTAGACCTCAAAGCTGAATCGGCTGTGCTTTCAGAGGAAGAAATCAGGAATAGAGTCAGTTGGGTAAAAACTATGGCTGAAATAGAAGACACTAATTTGGAAAACTTGAAGCAACGGGCAAAGGCCAAATGGGTGACGGAAGGTGACGAAAACACGGCTTTTTTCCACGGTATCATTAAAGGGCATCAAAAGCATAACCGAATAAATGGGCTGAATTTTAATGGTGTGTGGACCTCGCAACCCGACAGACTAAAAGAAGAAATAAAGTCTTATTTCGAAGGGCTCTTCAAGGAAGCGAACAAGAATCGTCCATCATTCTCAAATAACTCTTTTAAGACCATATCCATTGAACAATCTGCCATGTTGGTGAAGCGTTTCTCAAAAGAAGAAATAAAGGAGGCCGTTTGGGAATGTGGTGGGGACAAAGCCCCGGGCCCTGACGGGTTCACTTTCAGCTTTATTAAACACTTTTGGAGCACCTTTGAATCGGATCTCGTCAACGTCCTTGATCATTTTTACGTTCACGGCTCATTAAATAGAGGATGTAACTCGAGTTTTATCATTCTGGCCCCTAAATCCAATGATCCTCAACTCATCAGTGAATTCAGACCCATCAGTCTCACTGGCTGCATCTCGAAGTTAATATCCAAAATCCTAGCCAAAAGGTTGAAACAGGTTATTGGACACCTAATTTCGGACACCCAAACGGCATATATAGAAGGTCGGAGCATCTTGGAAGGCCCTCTAATTGTCAACGAGCTAGTGTCTAGTGTGAAGAAAACTAAAGGCAAGATGCTTTTGTTCAAAGTAGACTTTGAAAAAGCTTTTGACTCGCTGAGTTGGGAGTTTTTAGATTCCGTCCTCTCGCAAATGAGATTTCCCATGTTATGGAGGAAGTGGGTCACGGGTTTACTATCTACGGCAAGATCATCCGTTCTCGTGAATGGATCCCCCACTAGTGAATTCGCTTTGGAGCGAGGTGTTCGACAAGGTGACCCGCTATCCCCTCTTTTATTTATAATCGCCATGGAAGCGCTCCACGTTGCTACGGTGTGTGCCAATTCTCAAGGTATTTTCAAAGGCTTTTCCACGCCAAATGGCGGACCAACCATTTCACACTTACTTTACGCTGATGATGTTTTGTTTGTGGGCGAATGGTCCGAGTTGAACTTTCACAACCTTTCTAGACTCTTGAGGTGCTTCCACTTGTCCTCCGGACTTAAGGTAAATTTCACAAAAAGCCAATTATTTGGGGTGGGGGTTACAAACGATGACATTGCATGTATGGCTTCGGTTCTCGGATGCAAAACGGGGCCCTTACCATTCAACTATCTCGGACTCCCGGTTGGCGCCAACATGGGCCTAGTAAGGAGTTGGAAACCCGTCATTGAAAGGTTTGAGAAAAAACTAACATTGTGGAAGGCACGAACACTATCTTTCGGCGGGAGAGCAACACTCATTGAGGCGGTTCTAGGTAACCTTCCGACGTATTATCTTTCGCTTTTTAATGCTCCATTACAAGTGCTAAAACAATTAGAAAGGTTAAGACGTAAATTCCTATGGGGTGGATGTATGGAAGCGAACAAGGTGAGTTGGGTACCGTGGTATAAAGTTGTAGCACCTAAAGATGTGGGTGGGTTGGGGGTGGGGAGCCTAGCTTCCACTAACAAAGCTCTAATGGTTAAATGGTGTGTCAAATACAAAAATGACAATGATTCGTTATGGGCGAGAACGATTACGGCAATTCACGGCGGGGTAAGAAACCATTCCTTTATTCCCATGAAAAACTCTATTGGAGGTGTATGGAAGGCAATCGTGAACATGGGCCGGTTATCACAAAGTCAATCTATTAACGTTCAAGATAGATTGGTTCCTAAAGTGGGTAAAGGAGACAAAATATTATTTTGGCTGGACAGATGGGTCGGCAATTACACGCTAAAGGAGTTGTTCCCCAGTTTGTATTTGCTTGAAAATAAAAAAAGATGCAAAATTTCCGAACGATACTCTCGAGTACAAGATCGCGCGATATGGTTATGGGATAGCGAGAATACCTTGTCTCGGGCCGAACATGTAGCGGAATGGGCCTCATGTACCGATCTCCTAAACAATATGGTGATGACCCCGAATGAAGATGTTTGGCTATGGAAAACAGGTACTTCAACTAATGAATTCCTTGTTCGTAATCTAAGGGCTGCGCTGGATCATATCATTACTATTCGGGAGACAAGAGTTCTTAACTGGCTGCATTGGATACCAAAGAAGGTGAATTGCTTTCTATGGCGAGTCGTTCAAGATCGGATCGCAACAAGGGAAGCTCTTCAGATGCGTCGGATTCAGATTCCCTCCACGACATGTGCTTTATGCGACGACGCGTTAGAATCGGTAAACCATCTACTGGTTAGTTGTGAGTTTGCTCAGAATACATGGACCTTGATATTTCAATGGCTGAAAATACCACTCCCTCGGTATACCCTGAGTATTGTTCAACTGCTGGAAGCAATATCTTCTCTCAAATGTCAAAAAGTGGTAAAAAGGGCAGTTCTGGTAGCAGTGGCTGCAACCTGTTGGTGTATATGGAGGATGCGAAACGATAAGATATTCAAACAAAAAACCCCTACAATTGGTAAATTGCTGGCTGACATAAAGGCGACGTCGTTCGTATGGATTAAGAACCGGGCTGGAATCTCAGGCATAACATGGGAAAAATGGAGTGGCTTCAATTTTTCGGTTGTTTCTTCGTAACGTTTCTGAAATAACTGTCTGTAAATTTTTTTGTTTCCCTTTTCCTGTACTGCTACTGATTTGGGCCTTGAGCACCTTGCTTAAGGTATGTTTGTTTTAATTGAATTACCCGCCATTTTCTAAAAAAAAAAATAAAACTCGTATTAAACATGAACCCTTTGCCACCCTTTATTTTCAACTCATTTGTTCTTCTATCTAAATACCAAGTATATAATTTCCTTTCGTATTGTAATCATTGGTGCCCTATGAAGTTTTTTATTTTGTTTACTATGGCTTTAAATCTATGTCGAACCTTATAAAATTTCGACACTGACCTTCACAAAAGTGTAAACTCGACCTCATGAAATTTTAACAACTCAAGAAAAGTGCACTTAATAATATTTAAATAAAAATATAAAACAACTTTAACATTTTATAGAATTAAACAAATGAAATTTAAAATTTTTTCTTAGATCGTAACTGATAACTTACTTAATATTTATATAAAAACCTACTTAATTTTACCATCTATGAACCCTAATTTAGATGTGTTTCCAAATAAACTGTAATATATTAGACTTTTTTTTTTTGTTTGTGTTCACTAATGTTAAATTGTGTTTGTTTATATTTGTTCAATTACGTTAATTTGTGTTCGTTTATATTCGTGAACTGTTCGTTTAGATTTTAAACAAACGAACATAAACGAACACGAACAAGCCTGAGTTCTTAATGAACAAATACGAACAAAAAAATATGTTCGATTATATGTTCGTGTTCGGTTAAAATTAAATAAACAAACACGAACAGTAGCGGCGCACCTTGTAGCCCGTTTACCAATTATCTCAATGTAAATTATCATTATGGAATGTAACACGAACATGTCTATATTCATGTCCGTTCGGTTCATTTATAGGCCTAAACAAATCTATTTCAAACAAAACATGTACCATTAAACCAAAATATACCCATAACCATTTTAAATAGTTAAATCCAAACACCACTTAGCCCACTCATTTTAGATAATTACAAAATAAACCTACCGAAAAAAAAAAAAAACCGATGGCTGACATTTTTTATTAACCACACCACCTACAAGTCGATTTTCAAACAAAAAATTCAATTGGGGATTCTGTCGAGACGCCTATGGACGCCAGTTCTAGAGGTGTGTATGGATCATTTTAGTTGTTTCTAGGATCAAACTCATGGAAAACTGAAATTCGGTTTTTGGGCTTTAAAAATCTGTTTGGTTTCGGTTTTTTGGTATTCATGATGTGTTTGATCAGGTTTTGATTTTTTCGGCTTTACCATTTGGGTTTTGAAAATTCTTTTGCCTAGAAATTTGGTTTTATGTTTTTATTATGTGACCCGATCCGAACCAAAAAAAATTAGTGATAGACAACCAACAATCAAAACTTCCGACCCTCATGAGAAATAATTCTGAATCCACCACTGATTGTAAGATGTTTTATTATAATATAATTATGAATGGTATGCCTCTATCTATTACCAAATATGCTTTTTATCATTGATGAGTAGGGGTGTAAATAAGTTCAGGGGCTCGAGAGCTACTCGTTATCGGCTTGGTTAAAAGCTCAAATGAGCCGAGCTTTAACGAGCCCGAGCTAGAGCCTGAAATACAAAGCTCGTTTAGACTTGCGAGCCTAAACGAGCCCAAACAAAATTTATTTATTTTATATATAATTTAATAATAATGATATAACATTGGCGACCCGAGCTCGAACTGAGCTTTGGCTCGTTTAAGCGATATTGAAGCGAGCTCGAGCCGAGTCTTTAGCTCATCTGAGGTTGTTTTTAAAATAACTTGAGCCGAGCTCGAGCTTTGGGTTTTACTTGCGAGCTGAACTCGAGCTCAAATAAATAAGCTCGAACCGAGCCGAGCTCGAGCTCAAATTTCATAAAAATATGACGAGGCGAGCTCAGGCTCGGCCCAGCTCGTTTACACCCCAATTGATGACTCTCAACTAGGTACACTTTTTTTTTTTTTGGTAATGTGCAAAATACTAAATAGTGTACTACCATACATATAGGAGATACTTCCATCTGAAGAAGGAAAACTTCTGGTCATACATCGGCTTGTTCAAAAAATGGATTGTGAATCTTCGTTCAAAATTTCAGCAACTAATTTGTGACTAGAAAAATAATCTTTTACATTTCCTAGAAAAGGTAGGACGTAATCTCATATGTTTCTTGCTGTAATAATAATAATAATAATAATAATAATAATAATAATAGTAATAATAATAATAATAATTACGTATAAATACTTATACGACTCTCTCAATTTGTTACTTAAATTTGTTTCTATATTAGATACACAAGATATATGTGTAAAAATGTCCCATCATAAAAACAACAATTTAGGATGGGTTTAACTTTTTATTTTACGGAAAGAAACGACGTGTCAACAATCGTGACACCGGGCGCTGTGGTCAAGGTCGACTACTCGACCGTCGCCAGCCCCTTGCTCTCCCCAGATGCACGGAATCCCAACCTCCACCCGCCCGAAGGCACAACAGTGGAATAATCGGTAAAACCTCGCATAACATTCAAGTCGAACCGACGCCACCTGTATTCGCTCTTCACCTGGATGCCACAGAAAATAATGAGTAGAGTGGGAATCGAACTTGAGTCTCAAGAAACACAAATTCTTTGCCCAACCACTCCACCACTACCTCATTGGCAGGTTGGGTTTAACTACGAACACTCAGTGGCGGACTTACCCAACAAATATGGTTGAACGACTCATACGCACCCCTACAAATAATTTATGAGTCCGCCACTACCAACTCTTTCTCTTCCTTCACATATTTTGTTTATATACATGCATCAGGCGTATTATAAATTCACGAAAAGAGGTTACCTGTAGAACACGAAAAAGGTTTGCCATATTTGTTTTAATATTACATGTATTATGCATACAAAAAAACTAACTATGCTTGCTTAAACACCAATCTACCTTCTCAAATAAACAATGTGGAAGTCTAATACATTTATAGAAACCTTCAAACCCAATGTAACTATAACCCAAAAGTTATGTACAAAATAATAATAACAAATACAAGGGTGGCTTTAGTCCAAGGTAACGTACCTTAACCTTTCCCACACATTAGACCCAACCAACTCCCATTTCTATAAACCACCTATTATTATTTCTCCTATTTCAATTTTCAAACCCCATTTAACCCCCCATAAATTAACCATTTACACTTCCCACCCCTCTA
The DNA here is from genome assembly GCF_002127325.2 of Helianthus annuus. Classification (NCBI taxonomy): domain Eukaryota; kingdom Viridiplantae; phylum Streptophyta; class Magnoliopsida; order Asterales; family Asteraceae; genus Helianthus; species Helianthus annuus. The sequence goes on along the minus strand of NC_035440.2, from coordinate 77,919,052 downwards.
TGCTGCCCAACTATTTACACTTCACCCCCTCCTAGTCCTACCAATGCCAAAACCACCCACACTCGGTCGCCAACGCCGCACCAACCCGGTTGTCTGGTGCTTCGCCATCGTATGCTCCATCATTGCCACCACCATCATCATCGCCGGAATCGTCATTTTCTCGGGTTACCTCGTGCTACGCCCGAAAGTCCCTCTCCTTTCTGTCCGTGCAGCGCGCTTAGATAACATCTACTACAATGGGGACGTTTTCGCGGTTAAACTAACGCTCGTGATCCGCGCGGAGAACCATAACCGGAAAGCCCACGCGAGCTTTTACGATACGAGGTTGTTGCTCGGTTACCATGGTGTACGTATAGCGCGGTTGGTGGCGGACCCGTTTGATGTGCCGAGGAATGGGACTGTGGATTTGAACTATGTTGTCGAGTCGTCGCCGATACCGCTGCCGCGGGAAGAGCAGTATTTGACGGATCAATCGATGAAGAAAAGTAGGTTGATGCTGTTTGTGTTGAAGGGGAGTTCGAAAACAATGTGGAAAGTTGGTCCGTTGGGTGAGGTTAAGTTTACGTTGCATATGGATTGTGAGCTCGTGTTGCCGGTTAATGGTAGTGTACTATTGCATTCACGTTGTAGCACAAAATCACATTGATGCTTTTACATTTTATTTTATTTTATTTTATTTTTACTTAATTCGCGTTTTAACCCTAAGTCGGATTTCAGTCTACTATTTGGACCGGTTAGAAAATCAGATGGCTTGAATTTGCGTTACGACAGGGTATTAAAATTTGTAACGCTCGGTTTCAACGATTGATACAATAGTGTTTTTCTTGCGGAAAATTTCACATTGAAACGTTGATATAATAATCATGTCATAATGGCAAACCCAGAATTTTATAATACATCGCATTTAAGATTGTAAAAGGAAAAAAAATGAAACCTTGAATATACATTCCTGTTTTGATGACTTGTACGTTATTAATTATATTACATACAACTTGATTTGAATAAAACTTATACCAAAACATAAATAAAAATAAGTAAATCGTAACGATATATCCAGAAATTTATAAAACGACATATTTTAAAATGAATGACAGAGACTATTTGTGTAATTAACTCCAAGTTATAAAAAAGAGAAACAAAAAAATATGAGTGTGACAATATTTAATTAAACCATATTTCATTTCATTCTAAATAGAGATACATTGTTTTGGAAATCAAGATACAATATGTTTGCAACTTGAATGTAAAGAAACAAAGGGAATTACTTAATGAAAATTAAATAGGTGCGTTTCTAGTTCATCCTTAGTAGCTTTCTTGAATAGCATCATCAATTTCCTGCAAGATGTATTAAAATACGATCAATACAAAGTTGGTGAGTATACAATTTTAATTACATAGCATACGTATAAAAGATTATCTCAATCCAGCATGACATTTGTATACTAAGTCAAATTACATACTAGTATGCACTACCTAAATGTCAAACCAAAGATTCCATGAGCGTAATCTTGCCATCGCAATGAACAATACCGTTATACAATTGAATACTTAACAATGACCCAACCAATGGGCGGTGTTCTACTCCTATAGCGCTCACGTTTTAACAATGACAAGTAGTTTGCAAGTATGAATGATTGAATATATAGCATGAATAACCTAAGCATGATAAATATGTGTAGTAATTTCCATGTACGTGAGTTGGTGTGTTGAGAGTTTTAGGACACCGCTGAGTTATCGTACAAGGATAAACGGGGCGTATGAGTTCGACGGATTTTGGAATTGGAATGTGGATGCGAGATGCTTACTTAGTATGAAAGTACATAAACGTTATCTTGGCAAAACACCCAAATTTGGACACCATGATTATATGTTTTTCATAGGCGCAAGTTCGCCTATTGGAAGTCCAATCATGAGAAGTTTTAATCTAAGATATTGTAACCGTCACTCTTAACATCAATTCATGAATTGGTTAGCTTTTAGGGTTCGGTTGTTAGAATTACTTTATACATATATATATATATATATATATATATAGGCTAATTATAAGGAGAAAACCCACTCCAGTTGACTAAACCTTGAAAACTCTAACATGTGGCTAGGATTGATCCACGTTTGAATTTAGATTGAGAGGAGTAAGGGCATGATCGTCATTTTCTTTATTACATTTTTGAGATTATGGTGATGGGCTGGTGATGTGTCTGCACACGCAGACTTGTCCATCTTTGCTTCTTCTTGTCATCTTTTTAATAAATTCAATTGTACTTGTGTAGAATTTTCAACTTTGCTTTTTCTCTCACATCTTTCTCTCACAATTTTCAACCCAGATGTCAAGACTTCTCATCTCACATCTCATTTATTTCTCTTCCTCATACACATTTGAAGAATCACCCCCCATCATCCTCATACACATTTGAAGAATCATCCTCATATTTCTCTTCCTCTAATATTTCTCTGATCTCTTTCTCTAATATGTCTAATTTCAAGAATCATCCTCATAAACATTTGAAATTATACATATATCATTCTCTTCACAATCTTTCAGATCTCACATAAATTTCAGATGTTTCACACACATTTAAACCAAATCGGAACAAGTCTTGACATCTGGGTTTCAGATTTGAACAAAATAAAATCGGAGGTGGTTTTGCCGGTGTGATTAGGGCTTTAAGGAGATGAAGTTGTGGGGTTTTTGCATGTGTGTTTGAACAAAAAAGATGCTCCGATCAAGATCGGAGATTTTCAAAAAATTAGACAATCGCCACACAAAAAAGACGATCGCTGCAGATCTTCAAAAAAATCATCGGACAAAATCAAACAGGGCTGAGTTGAACAGCCAAAAACATGGCAGATCTTCAAAAATCATCAGACAAAATCAAACATCGCTGCGGATCTTCAAAATTCATCGGACAAAATCAAACATAGCAAGAAACTCCATGAAGATGCATTGGGTGAGAGTAGAGTTTCTTCAGAGTTTCCAGGTGAGTGATACCTTTTTTTTTCAGTTTTATTAAATATACAGCTTTAAATACATACGAGTAGTTGTGTAAATTAAGGTTTTCTTGTTTAGATTTTGATTGGATTCTTCTTGAATTTTTTTTTTGGTTTTTTGGTATTTTTTTATGTGTAGCCTCAGATCTACATCAAAATGGCACAAATGATGATGAGGATGGTGTTCAGAATTGTACTTTTACAGAGCTGCTATCCACAGGTCATTGTTTATGTGAAAGAATGAAATTTTTTTTTGGTTTTTTGGTATTTTTTTTATGGTTAGTTTGGTTGAAAATGTGGTAAACTTGTATTAACAATACCATTTTTATTTTTTTATTTTTATGAAACAAGCTTTTGTATTTCGTAGAAGGTAAAAACATGTGTGGTTACACTTGTATTAAGTTTTTATATTTTTTGGAAAGGAAAAACATTCGAAATTACATTTTTGGATCACATAAAAAAATGCACCAGCATCTACACTTTTTGGTGACACCAAAAAAATGTACCACCATTTGTTTGCATTGTAGCAAAACGTGTTAAACTTGTATTGACAATACAGTAAAATGCATCAGTTTGTTAGGTTTCATGTTACAAGTAAATTTTTTTAACTTATACGTGTTAAAATTTATTAAGAATACAACGTTTTCTAAAAGATTCGTGACCTTTTTTTTGTAGGTATTCATGCGGACGAGGAACTTTATGTTCACCACACACCTAATGGCACTAGAATATGGTGTCCTAATGTTCCTATTGTTTTAAAACCTGTTGTTGGTTGTGTATATGAAACGTAGAAGGACGTTACACATAATGTAATACTTATTGCTCATTTTTTTGTTTACTGGGTGTTTACATTTTTTGAAATTATACAGAAAATGTTTGTTTACACGTGGTGTAACTTCATATATATGTATAATATATGTAACATCTTTTTTGTAGTGTACGTACCAACATGTAACATCTTTTTCTAGGAAGACGACTTTTTGTAACAATATGATGTAATATAACACTTTGTGTCGGAGGAGAAAGAAAAGAAAACGCGTTACACTCTTCTGTATGTGGATATCCTTTAAATGGTAAAAAAACAAGCATTTTTTCTTGCATACTGGGTGTTTACATTTTTTGAAATTATACAGAAAATGTAACGTTATTTTTTATACTTTTTTTTTGTAAAATGTTACATATAATGTAATACCTATTGCTCATTTTACATAATGTAACCTTAATAAGAGGGTACATATAAAGTAACATTTTTCCTCATTGGTTACATTTTTTGTTTTTGTTTGTAGAATGTAACCTTAATAAGATGGTACATATAAAGTAACATATAATGTAACCTTATTTAACGTGTATATCCAGTTTTTCACCTAATGCTTTTACATTTATTTGTTATATACAACACCGGTGGCCAAAACACGGATAAATTAAAAAAAAAAGTATCGTAAAACAACTTTATGAATAAAATACTTAAGTTACAAAATTTTGCCCGCACAAATGTTAAGGTGCAACATTATTATATAACCTAACAACGCATACAACACACTTGTTCCCTAAAAAACAAAATACTTAAGTTAAAAAAATACTTTTATCTTTTCTTTCAAATCCTTTGCTGGTGTGTCCGATTCACTGCCTTCCAACGCTGTTACAAAATAAATTGTCAAACATAAATGTAACAAAACATCTAACAATTTAATGTTACATACCAATTTGATATTATTCAAAAGAAAGTAAAAACCCTAACTTAACTGATTAAAGGAAAAAATTCCAATCAACTGAATAAAACCGTACAAAACCAATAGACCGAACAACAATAATTAATACCCAAATCACCATCTATAATCATATTCCTAAAAAAAAACTCAATTCGCTTAAAGATCTAAAACAAAAATAAAAATAAAAAAAAAATAGAACAAGAACTGAATAAAAGAAATGACTTTTGGGTTTCAACAATATTAAATTTGTGATAATGACCCAACTGACCAAGCATATACATCACTATAGATTTGAAAACAAAAATCTGATGAACAACAAAGCAAAACAAATTATATTTACTACAATTGCAACAACATACGATTTAAAACCAGCATATATATATATATATAAAGAAAACCCAAATGGGTATAAAGCAATCGAGCATTTTGAAAAGACCTAAAAAACCCTATAATCTCTATTATAAAAGTCCCTAATTCTGAATAGCTAAAACAAAGTTGATAATTTTAGTCAACAAAGAAGCGACGCACCTGAAATCCTCTCGTTTTTAGGCTGATTTTTTTCCGGCGGTGACCGGTTGAAATTCTCCAGTGATTCTTGAATATCTCCGGCGATCGTTGATATTCTACGGCGATTTTGAAGATCTTTAAGCGATTTTTGGCCGCAGATTCTGGGTATAGTTGAACATCTTCGCTGATATGAGTATAGATGAAGAATGTTTGATGGAAATTTTTGGAGAGAGAGAATTTGTTTTGATGTTTTGAAGTTTTGATAGGTCTGTGCATATGGAGACTTTATGGTTCGTACCTAAACATGTCTCTCTCTTTCTTAAAAGAGATGAAAATATGTTTCCCATATTACCCCTTAATGTACAATCAATGTATTAAATAATACTGAAAAGTGGAACTAAAGAAAGACATGGTCCAAACTTAATCTCAGCCATTCATTTAGTTTGATCAATGGTGATTAATGGGTTTTCAGGGTTTAGTCAACTGGAGTGGGTTTTCGATTTATCCTTCCCCTATATATATATATATATATATATATATATATATAGAGAGAGAGAGAGAGAGATCTATAATTATTTAGTCCAAGTCATATATTGTCATGTATGGAGGTAGGATGAATTCCATCCATTTAACCTCATTGTAAGGATTCACTAAAGCACAAAATCAACTTTGTTGGTCATGAATAAAATTTAATGTACAAGTTACTAAGTTTGCTAAGTATCCAAATAAGAACAACCCGGACCTGTACATACCTAACATGGCAAATGTTGGAGATGAGGTGGGGTTAGCTTACTTTGATTCTTGGAAACTACTTAGATAACTAATCATCTAAATCACTTAAACAACCAAGTGATTTGACTAGACTAGTGCATTCCAAACATAGATAGTGTTTGGAGACTTGGTGTAGTATTGTTCACTGTGTGGCTAGGAAGTTGTTTAGTGACTTAGGTTAGTTGTTATGGAGGTGTTTGCACCTCAAACTTTCTGGAATGACACCTCAACTCAAGCCACTCATCATGCAAGTGACTTGGGAACAAGGTTTGGTTCATGTTCATCCAAGAAAGGTGTTGAAAAGTGTTATTAGATTGAAAGTTTAACAAAAATAGAAATTAAAACCTCACTTTGGACCTCAAAATGGTGATGTTCCAACCTAGTTTACCATTGTAAACTTGTTGACACAATCCTAGAGGTGTTCCGAGTGAGTTGAAGCAAGAATTTATGAAGACTGGAAAGAAAAAGTGAGCTGAAAGCTCACTTTTGAACTTATAAGTAATCTTCCCCAAGCTTGATATTTTAGTAATTTAAGAGTATTTCTAAGTGAGATTATAGTGTGGGAAAAGTGAAATGAAGGTGTGGGAGGCTTGGTTTGTTGGGATTGAACCCTACCAAAGGAACAGTTGATTAAAGCCAAAACTGGACCAGAGCAGTGGATCCAGAATAAGCAGATGCTTGTATTTCATACTCTCCCCTTGAAGGTGATTCTAACAACTGATGTCCTCAATCCACTGATCCTTTACAACAACTGCTATCTTACAACAACTGATCAAGCCTAAAGACTAATGAAGACTAAAGTTCTGTTGCTCAATCTACTGATATGGGTCAAGCACTACTGAAGATATAAAGTACTGCTGGAGTCACAATATTGGAAGGAGAAAGCGGTAGTTTAGTATATTTCTGTTGTATTGTAATGTTATCAGTAGTTACTGAGCAGTGCTTATAAGAGGTCAGTTGTTAGGAGGTTAGATGACACTTTCATGGTGACGTCAGCCAAGATGCTTCAGTGGTTTGCTCGTGCCTATAAATAGAACAATACCCTGTACTGTTCTATTAGCTCTTTCACCACTTTTTATCTTGTACGAACAATCTGTGAGCTCAGGCTGAGGGGGAGTTTGTTATACATGCATGCATATTGTAATTGAAGTTTGAAATAAATGCAATCATTCAGTTCTATGTTAAAATGTGTGTGAAAAGCATTTCTCCTGTTTGATTGTGTGTGAAAGTTTGTTTCCATTTATATTCCGCTGCAATTACTTGTTATCTTCTTAATTAATCAAACAAAAATACAATAAAAAAGAAACTCAGATCCTAACAATTGGTATCAGAGCTAGGACATTCAAATTTGATCTAACAATCGTTTTAGCATAAAAGTTCAGCTCACAATCGTTGATACTTATTATAGTTCGTTTCATTGAAAAACAGAGCAAGGTTTAATCACCAACAAAGTTGATTAATCAGTGTCTGTAAAACAACCAAGATGACGTCACAATCACAAGATGCTAATAATAGCATCGGTTCACTCTTCAAACCACCCATGTTAAAGCACAATGAGTACAACATCTGGCAGAGAAGGATGGTCACATCCTTGCTCAACAGAACACCAGATGTTGGAAGTCGGTTATCTTTGGACCTCATGTTCCAATGGTGCCGAGTGCTGAGGATACAAAGAAGTTCGAACCTAAGAAACCTGAAAACTATACTGAAACCGATTTTCAAAAATTCGAACTCGATGCCAAGGCATTTAGCATCGTTACATCTGCACTACCCAATGAAATATATGTTGGGCTATTACACTGTAAGAGTGCCAAGGAATTGTGGGATGCACTTAAGGAACAATTTAGGGGGACGGAAGAAGTAATTGAAAACAACAGGGAAATTCTGAATTAGCAGTATGAAACGTTTTGTCATGTTAAGGGTGAAACACTAACACAACAATTTGAGCGATTCGGTTGTCTCATTAGTGAGCTAAGACTTGTTAATGTTGAGTTTGCAAAATCAACACAAAATAGCAGGTTTCTTAGATCACTACCTGAAAAATGGGATACAATTGCATTTGTTACAAGAAATTCTGTTGAGTTAAAAGATCTGACACTGACCCAACTTCATGGTAGACTCCTGACCTATGAAAGGGAGTTAAACCAGAAAAAGAAGTTGCAAGAGTCTGGCAAAGTTGCAGATGACTACACATTTGGCAACACAGCTCTTCTGGGTCAGGAAGAGTCTGGCAGTAGTAAGGATCAGAGTTATGATCATTTTATTGACATAACTGCTGGTGGTAATTTCAACTCTGATCCTCACTCATCCAATTTTACTTTTACAGCAAATGGAGAAAGCCAGATCTCTAACAATCTGTGTTTTGAACTCAATAATTTATAACATTTTGATCCCACTGACTTAGAAGAAATGGACATTTTGCATCAACTGGCTTTGCTAAGTGTAAGAACTAGCAAGTTTTACAAAAGGACATGGAGAAAATTCCCAGGGCTACAAGGGAATTTAAAAGTGGGGCTGGATAAATCGAAAATTAAGTGCTATAAGTGTAATAGGCTAGGTCATTTTGCTAGGGAATGCAGGAGTCAAAACACTGGTCCAATTATTACTCATCCTACCTCAAACCCTAGACCACAAAACAACCAAGGCACTATGCATTATGCTCAATATACCTCTGCTGCCCATGTAAACGCTGCTCATTATGCAAACCCTGGAACCCCTGTTCCTGTGCATTATGTTCAAACCACTGTTCCACAAATTCAGTATGTCCAAGCTCCTGTCCCTCAGGTTCAAGTGCAACCAGTTGCACCACAACAAGCTGCACCAGTAGTGGTTCAACCAGATCAGCAAAGCTTTTTCACCCAAGGCTTTGTTGACTGGAGCAGCTTACCTGAAGAGCTAGGTGATGAAAATTTTGCACTCTATGCTACTAATGATGCTTCTAATGATGATTATTGTTTCATGGAATTAGAGTCAATACCAGAAGAGCTGGATGCTGAAGAAGGACAGCTAAGTGCTGAAAGAGTGGATGAAGTTGCTGAAGCAGTGGTTGCTGCTGTTGTTGATGAAATACTGCTTGGAGAAAGGTCAGAATCCTTGATAGAACCACTGTCTGACCCCTGGTCTGAAGAAGAAGAAGAAGAGAAGAAACATGGTGAGAAGGAAGAGAAGGTGACTGAAGAGAAAGAGCATACTTGTGATTGTGCAATGATGGCTACAACTAAGGTATCATCTCAGGTTCTTGAAAATCTGTGTTCAGACAAATGCATCATAGCATTTGCTAACATCAAAGAGGTGAATGAAAACCTTAGGGATAGGGTGTTAACTGATGAAGTCAAATTTGAGAAGTCTTTAAAAGAACTTAAAAACAAATTGACTGAAAAAGATAAAGAAATCTGCAGTCTAAAAGAAGAGCAGAGCATAACCAAGAACCAATTCCAAACAATGATAGAAAAATATTAAGTTTGCAAAAAGGAGTTGGAATCCACCCAAATCACTTGTGAAAAAAGGGTGGAATCTTGCAAAGGTTATGAGGTCATGCTTGAAAAACAGATCAAAAGCAATGTAAAATTTGGTGTTGGTTTTAGAAAACATGATGAAATTGAAAACAATGCTTTAAAGGATTCTGTTCAATCCACTGTTGAAGTCATTCCCACAAACAAGGATGGCCAAGAGGGTTAAAATAACTGACAAACTTGGTAACAAGATCACTCTAGAAAGATCTGTGGGGTCCTCAACTTTTGAGGAAATTGAGAAATACCAATTTAAACCCACATGGTCTGATGAGTATGACATTCTTGAAAACTTCAAACCAATGGACTTCACAATCACTGATGGTGTAAAAGCTCCCAAGGGAAAGGTCATTCCTCTTAAAGATATCCCAACAGTGGTTTAAACTCTGTTGCTAAGTAATCTGAAAAGAGGAAGAAAAGAGAAAAGATTAAAAACTTGTTTTGTGATTTTTGTGAGAAGAAAAATCATTTGACCAAAGATTGTTTTAATCTAAAAGCATATGATTTAAAAAAAAAACAAGTACTGTTATGCCTTCTAAGAGTTGCAACATCTGTGGGAAATTAAACCGTTCCACTCAAGAGTGTGTGTACTTGAAATCCTTTGAGGTCAAAAAGGAAGAGTACATGTTAAAAACACCTGTGAGTTCATCAACATCATCTGCCAAGTTCACCAAGAAACAACCACTGTTTGTGCCAGTTCAAACAGCTGTTACAAAACAGTTGAACCAAATCTCTGTTAAAAGATATGTTCAGGTTACTGATGCACCCCCTGCTAACCAATACCAAAAAGGTAAAGGTAAACCACCATACCAAAGGGTCCCACATGTTTATGAGGCCTACAAAAGGCCCTCTAAACCAAGAGTGAACAGGCATCCCTTTGGTTATCAACAGCTGATTGGGCAAGACCCCCAACAGTGGTTAGTGAAAAACAGTACCAAAACTGTCCAAACCCCTGACCTAACCACTGTCCATCCACCCGAACTTAACACAGATACTGTTGAAACCCCATCCAAAGCCCTGTTGGCTTTGGAGACCCTAATGAACTAACCTTTTACTACATGTGCAGGGAGCTTCTGCATGCTTAGATAGTCTTTGGTATCTAGATATTGGAGGCTCCAGGAACATGACTGGATGTAAAGCCCTTCTTCAAGACTTCAGAAGTCATGGAGGGGGTGATATATCCTTTGTCAATAATAGTAAAGGGAAGGTTTTGGGGTCTGGTACAGTAAAATCTGGTAATGTTAAGTTTGAAAATGTCAATCTAATAGACAATCTAAAATTCAACCTCCTGAGTGTCTCTCAAATGAGTGATAAGGGCTATGGCTCATTCTTCACAAAGGATTGTTGTAGGATTGTTGGACCAGAAATGGTTAAAAATATTGAAGAAATAATAAAGAATGGAAAATCCCAACTTGTTGCTCAAAGGAGTGGCAATGTCTATGTAGTTGATTTGTCAAAAGAGAGCCCCACGACTGATGCTTGTCTGTTCTCAGCTGCCTCTAACAAAGAGACAGAATTATGGCACAGGAGATTGGGGCACACAAATCTCAAGACAATCACTGCTTTATCAAAACAGGGTTTAGTAAAAGGCCTTCCTCAAAAACTGTACTCCTGTCCTGAGCATTGTGTTTCCTGCCTAAAAGGAAAACAACATAAAAGCTCATACAAGTCCATTGAAGATTTCAAAACAACCCAGTGTCTGCAAATGCTGCTGATATACGTTAAATTATACAAGTTTTTATACCCCAAAACACTTCCGTTTTAAGCATTTTTGACCGAAAACACGACGGTTAGGTACCAAAATCGGTACTTTTATATTTTCAGGTCTTACACAGAGCATAATGGAAAATTCTGATGAAAACGGACCAAATCTGATGCATTTATGATGGAATTGGCAAAAATCTGATGAACTGCCAGGTGTGGCACGACCGTGCCACCGGCGGCACTACCGTGCCACTGCTACGATCTCAGAAGCACTGCTAGTGCAACCAGGAGTGCCAATTGTTTCTCGGGCGGCACTACCGTGCCACCCGCGGCACTACCAAACCACTGCCAAATCAAGCCTTCTGACCAACATTTCTGAAGAGTGGCACTACCGTGCCACCAGCGGCACTACCGTGCCGATCTGATGACTCAGGCAACTTGTCCACTAGTCCACTTGGCTGACTCGGGATCGCTGAAAATGACGTCACCCGACAAGACCTGACCGCACGGCCGTGCGACCCGATGGCACGGCCGTGCCAAACTGAAAATTGCCTATAAATAGCAGCATTCGCTACTGATCAAAATGTTGGGTTTTTTCTACATGTTTCTGGGCGATTTCTGGGTTCTGAAGCAGTCCTGATCAGACCACTTTGAAGCTTAAAGACCGAATGGAAGCATAACCGATCCAACCCATCAATTCCTTGCTTGTTTATGGTTCGATTCCTTGTTCTTAAACATGTATTCTGATCATTTTGCAAGTATTGAGCTGATGTTAGTTATGTAATAGTAGTAATGAACTTGTATCTTGAATAATCTTTATGTTGTAATCTTGTTTTTATGAATCTTTAGTACTTTTTCACGTTGAATCTTCATGATTATATAATGAATGTTTCATTGATGTTGAGTTCCTGATTGTGTTTGATTATCTTGGATAATGAATCTGTGGTTAGTGGGATGGTAACTATTTCTTGATTAATCACTTATTTGTAGACTTTGTTTACACCATGAAACTAGACCAGGGTATTGGTTTTATACAAGATATATCTTATTTTGATTAGGAATACTTTCTTGCACGTAAGGGTTCTAATGAATCATATGGTGTTGGTTGCATGTTCTTAGATGTGGTTTATGATCCTTGTTTAGTAGTGTTGGTCTGAAATTGCTGACACGGTAGACTTGTTTAAGACGTGTAAAGGTGAAATTATTTGTTATATGATCTACATAATTGCTTATCCTCGTGGCTGTATTGTGACCATCGGTATTGCTTTCTTTGATAAGTGAGGTTAGGAATCCAGACCCGGTAAATAACCTATCTTTAAAGGTTCGCATGAATAAATATCAATAGCTCGCTAATGAATGATTTTAGGTGGTTAACGTGTGACCATCGCGTTAACTTTCCGACGAATCATAATGCTAGAAATCCAGACCCGGTAACTAGCTGTCTCGAAATTGGAAAATTGATTAAGTGCTTTTGTGACATATCTGATAGATAACAGGTTTAGGTTATTTGTGAAACAAGATAGAAGTATATTTATGTCTTAGTCGTAATTTAGATAACTTAGTTAAACAACCATTCACCTATCCTTTTATCTGGTAAAATAATGACAAAGATTCAGTACATTATAATGCCCGTGTTCCATGGATCGATATCTGGCTCTTACCAATACTTTGCTGCATATATGACGGGATACACTTGTCCATTGTTGTGTGTGTTTTAATGTTAAGGTATAAACCATTTTTATAAATATAAAACAAATTTCGTCGGGCGCGTGAACATACTGTAAATAAATGTATATAACCGCCCACGCCCACTAGGACTAACTTTTGACTAACTTTTCTTTTCTGTTTTATTAACCAACTAACCACTAACCAACTTATTGACTAACTTTACTAACTCACTAACATACTAACTTTTTATTTATTGTTCAACTAACAGTTTTATTTCATTTATTTTAAGTCAAGTTATGTGTTCGGAATCGAACCATGTACTGGCAAACATTTAATTCAGTATTTTTCATTTCAGTAATTTCATTTCTGCACTTCATTCATTTATTTATTCCAGTTCAGTATTTCTAATTCAGTATTTTATTTATTAATGTTCAGTATTCTATTTATTCATTTATTTATTTATTTATTTCCGTCCGTTTAAAATTCTATTCATTCATTTAATTATTGTACTCATTTGTTTATTTATTCACTTCATAAATATAAAATATAACTTTCTGATAAAATCATCATATTTTCTGATAAATTCCAATGAATTTATCCGATTTTCTGATAGATTCTGATAAACCCATTAGATGTTCTAAAAACAATAGTTTTCAATTCTGATGAATTTACCAGATCTTCTTCTGGTAATTCTGATGGATTTATCAGAAATTCTGATAGAACAAAAGCTTTCATCAGATTTTTATCAGAAATATCAGAATTTCTGATATATATATATATATATATATATATATATATATATATATATATATATATATATATATATATATATATATATATATATATAGTGGAGGGTTCAAATGAGAAGAATTTTTTTGTAAGAATAAAAAAGAACAAACTTCAACCAATAAGAATGCTTCATTTTACTTCATTTAATTTTTATAATTAATATGAGTGTAAGGGTATATTGGTAAACTTAGATAGATCATTAATTGTTAGTCTTCCTTTTTAATAGCTAACTAAATTAAATTTGTAACTTATTTTCAAAAAAATATATATATTTTCAAAGAAGAAAAAAAAATTATTTTAAAGTGCAGGATAAATTATGAGGTGTGTAGGATGAATTACGAGTTGTGTAGGATAAATTTCAATATGTGTAGGATAAATTTCAAAAACATGTAGGGTAAATTTGGAGGTGTCTAGGCAAAATTTTAGTGTGGAGGATGATAATCTTTATAACTAAGTAATTAGTCAAAGATAATAATAAATGAGATGAGAGAAAAACTATTTAATATTTTACAATTGTACCCTTTGTTCTTTTTCTTCTCAATTAAATTTTCTTCTCAAATGAACCTCCCCCTATAAAACATGTTACCTCAGATTTCTGATGAGTGTCATCAGAAATTTTGGTAAACAAAAAAAAAGGTTCTCGGATGTAAATAAATAAATAATTCAGTAAATATTTAAATAGATTTGTTTAATAGCCCGTATATATATGGATATTATGTAATATTATTATGTATACTTATTTCTTATATTATTATTATGTTCGTTTTTCTGTATAATGCCTTCCTTTTTACGTGCAAGCTAATGTCCACGCCCCCTGCACCCGCTAACGCTGAGCTAGCCAACGAACCAGAAAATAACTTAAGAAGAAGTAGGCGGCTTCGCGAGAGATCACTTGTTGTTGCACAAAGGATTGCGGCTGCAATCGATAAACCAGTGATTCTTTCTGATAGTGAGAGTTCAGAGGACGACAAAGGAAGCATTATGGCAGAAGACGACCAGCCTCTAAATGAGACCGGACGTCCAGGAGGAGAGGGCTTGCTACCGAGCATTGCCTGACCTACTATAGCAGCACCGAGTTTTGAAATTAAATCTAGTATTATTAACATGTTGCAAAATTCTGTGCAGTTTGATGGGAAGAATCACGAAGATCCAGGTCGGCACATCGCTTCATTTCTCGAGGTGTGCTCGACTTTCAAAATTAGAGACGTTTCTGAAGACGCAATCCGTTTGCGGCTTTTTCCATTCTCTTTGCGAGACAAAGCCCGATCTCGGCTTTTGTCACTTCCAGCGGGTTCCATCACGACTTGGAACAAGATGGCCGATCTTTTTATGCAAAAATATTTTCCGCCGGAAAAGACAGCCAAGCTTAAGAATCGTATTATGACATTCAAACAGGATGAAGGCGAATCTCTACACGCAGCTTGGGAGAGGTTCAAAGATCTTCTGATCGATGTTCCACATCACGGGTTGTCCAAAAGGCAACTTGTGTTCAACTTCTACCAAGGACTCAACTACGACTCACAAGAACATTTAGATGTATATGCAGGAGGCGATCTTGGAACAAAAACACCCAATGAAGCATTGGCAGCACAGATTGGAGCATTGGCAGCAAGATTTGATCAGGCTCAGAACGTTTCGCAGGTATAATCATCATGTGAGCTGTGTGGAGTGTCACACGAGCCAGGTACATGTGAGCAGGGTGTTATGTTTACGGGCCACGAAGAGGTGGACTATTTGGGCAATCAAATTAGGCCCCAAAATAACCCCTATTAGCAACACGTACAATCTAGGTTGGAGGATCATCCAAACTTTGAATGGAAAGCTAATTCCAATAACCAAAACCCACTCGGATATGCTCAACGCGCTCCCGCACCACAACAGTCTTAGGGGCAATCCTTTTAGCCCCATGGACAATCTTTTCAGCCATCAGGGCAAACTTTTCAACCACGTTACAATAATTTAGGTTCAGGAAGCACTTCCCAGCCTCAAACCTCTCAAACCAACTCAAAACTAGAGGAAATGATGGCGCAACTCTTAAACAACTCCAACAATGCCAATCAAATATCTGAAAAGCGATACAAGCAGCATGAGGAGCGTTTCATGGCTCAGGAAGGGGAAATGCGGAGCCAGAAGGCTTCAATTCAAACCATTGAGAATCAAGTTGGCCAATTGGCCAAAATGTTATCTGAAAGACCACAAGGTAGTCTTCTAGGTAACACAGAACCAAACTCGAGAGGGCACGTTAATGCAGTAATGATGAGGAGTGGTAAAGCCACGGGACCTGACAAATCGGACTCACCACCGATCACTGATACGGTCCAAACTGACGCTTCAGACGAGGTGCACGCTAGGCGAGTCCTAGCAAGTACAGCACAGTTTCAGGAGCCAGTTAAAGATTTCATTCCTCCTGTCCCATATCCAAGCAGACTGAAGAAGCAAAAGAACGATGAACAACATGGTAAGTTTTTAGAGATGTTTAAACAATTACACATAAACATTCCATTTGTTGAGGCGTTGGCTCAAATGCCTAAATACGCAAGGTTCTTAAAAGACATCCTCACAAACAAGCAAAAGCTCGAAAGCTTGTCTTGTGTGTTGATGAATGAAAACTGTTCAGCCCTTCTCCAAACCGTCTACCTGAAAAGATGGGAGATCCGGGCAGTTTTACTCTTCCCTGTCTCATTGGCAGCATGTCTGTCAGTCACGCATTAGCCAATTTAGGAGCTAGCATAAACCTTATGCCTTATAAAGTTTTTGCTAAATTAGATCTGGGTGAACCTTCGCCCACTAGAATGAGTATTCGACTTGCAGATCGTTCGATCAAGTATCCGCGTGGACTCGTTGAAAACATGCTTGTTAAAATCGATAAATTTGTTTTTCCCGTGGATTTTGTTATTTTAGACATGGACGAAGATTCAAAAGTGCCATTAATACTTGGACACCCGTTTCTCAATACTGCGAGAACGATCGTCGATGTGGCAGCTGGCCAAATCACGCTCCGAGTAAATGACGAGCACGTGACTTTTGATATTAAAAGATCAATGCAACATCCGCAAAGTCACGATGACATGCTTTACTATGTCGACATTGTCGATACTTGTGTAAGCTCTCATTTCAATGGCACGATTGAAGAAATTGATATGGACACACCTCTTTTGTGTGAGAACCAAAACGACATTTCACAGGAGCAGCCAGTCTGCCAAATCGATGATGATGGTTCTCAAGGTCCTGATCAATTTGTGGAGATTGACCGTGAAGTTGAAGAAAAGTCCAAACCATCGGTTACCGTCGTTGGAGTTAAAAGAACTCCCGCCGCATCTCGAATATGCATTTCTAGACGAGGAGTGTCACTTACCAGTTATCATTTCAGCATCCTTAACAAAAGAGGAAAAGAGACAGCTTCTGGAAGTTCTAAAGCTCCATAAAAAGGCCATGGCATGGAAGATTATGGATATAAAAGGCATCAATCCTTCTTTTTGTACGCATAAGATTCTCATGGAAGACAATTACAAGCCTAGTGCACAACATCAAAGGCGATTGAATCCTAACATGCAAGACGTGGTGAAGAAAGAAGTAATTAAGTTGTTAGATGCATGGCTGATTTATCCTATATCTGATTCTGTTTGGGTAAGTCCAGTGCAAGTAGTACCCAAGAAAGGTGGTATTACTGTAGTTCCAAACGATAAGAATGAACTTATTCCTACCCGTACCGTCACCGGATGGCGAGTTTGCATCGATTATCGCAAACTCAACGATGCCACCCGTAAGGACCACTTCCCGCTTCCATTCATTGACTAGATGTTGGAACGTCTTTCGGGGAAGTCATTTTTCTGTTTTCTGGATGGGTTCTCTGGATATTTTCAAATTCCTATCGCTCCTGAAGACCAGGAGAAGACTACTTTCACATGTCCTTTCGGCACATTCGCCTACCGGCGTATGCCTTTTGGGCTGTGTAATGCACCAGCCACATTTCAGCGCTGCATGGTAGCCATTTTCCATGACATGATTGAAGACTCCATGGAAGTATTCATGGATGATTTCTCTGTTTTCGGGAGTTCTTTCGATCAATGTCTTGGAAATCTGAAAAGAATGTTAATGAGATGTGAGGAAACTAATCTTGTGCTTAACTGGGAGAAATGCCACTTCATGGTGAAGGAAGGGGTAGTTCTCGGACACAAAATCTCTGAAGTCGGGTTGGAAGTTGATCCAGCAAAAGTGGACATCATTTCTAAACTTCCTCCCCCAACCTCGGTCAGAGCAATTAGAAGTTTCCTGGGTCATGCAGGGTTCTATAGGCGATTCATAAAAGACTTTTCAAAAATCGCAAGACCTATCACCCGTTTGTTAGAAAAAGATGCTCCATTTGTATTTTCAGACGAATGCATGAAAGCATTCAAGCAACTTAAACAAAGGCTTATCGAAGCACCTATTTTAGTTGCACCCGACTGGGCGTTGCCATTTGAGATAATGTGCGATGCTAGTGATTACGCAATAGGAGCAGTCTTAGGACAACGAAGGGAGAAGCATTTTCATCCTATTTACTATGCCAGCAAAACTCTACACGATGCTCAGGAAAATTACACGACTACAGAGAAAGAGCTTTTGGCAGTAGTTTATGCTTTCGACAAATTCAGGTCATACCTTGTGTTGTCCAAAACAATTGTGTATACAGATCATGCAGCGATTAAATACCTTTTTAGCAAACAGGACGCAAAACCGCGTCTTATCAGATGGATCTTGTTACTACAAGAATTCGACATTGAGATCCAAGATAAAAAGGGAGCTTTGAATGTTGCAGCCGACCATCTCTCGAGACTTGAGCATGGAAGTTCTGAAAATTCATTGGAGGAACCAATAAATGACAATTTCCCCCACGAATTCCTTTTGAGTATCGAGATGAATGACGAGTCACCTTGGTTCGTAGACTTTGCAAACTACCTCGCGTGTGGAATCCTTATCAAAGGATTATCATATCAGCAAAAGAGGAAGTTCTTTGCAGATTTGAAATATTATATTTGGGACGAACCATACTTGTTTAGAATCGGAGCCGATCAGGTGATCCGAAGATGTGTATTTGGAGAAAAGGCAGCTAGCATTCTGCACCATTGTCACGAAGGGCCAATCGGAGGTCATCATGGAGCAAACTACACTGCAAAGAAAGTGTTAGACTTTGGGTTTTACTGGCCCACAATCTTTCGTGATGCGCATGAATCGGTTAGAGCGTGTGATGCTTGCCAGAGGGCAACAAATATCTCCACACGCAATGAAATGCCTCTGCATCCAATGCAAGTCTGTGAAGTCTTTGATATATGGGGTATTGACTTCATGGGACCATTTCCAGCCTCACGAGGTAACAAATACATCCTAGTTGTTGTAGACTATGTCTCAAAATGGGCCGAAGCTCAAGCTTTGCCTACAAACGATGCTAGGGTAGTCGTGAGGTTCTTAAAAAGTTTGTTCACCCGATTTGGTGCTCCAAAAGCACTCATCAGTGACCGAGGAACGCATTTGTGTAATGCGCAATTAGAACGAGCCTTTTCCCGTTATGGAGTTCATCACAGATTGGCTACACCATATCATCCTCAAACGAGCGGGCAAGTTGAGGTCACAAATCGGGGTTTGAAAAGAATCCTTGAGCGGTCCATTAATAATAACCGTAAGGATTGGTCAGACAAGTTGGATGATGCTTTATGGGCTTTTAGAACAGCATTCAAGACACCTATCGGGACCACACCCTTTAGGTTGGTTTACGGGAAAGCCTGTCATCTACCTGTCGAGCTAGAACACAGGGCATTCTGGGCCTTGAATACGGCAAATTTGGATTTAAAAAGCGGAGGTGAAGCCCATTTTCTGCAAATCCACGAGCTTGAGGAGCTAAGAAACCATGCCTATGAAAGTTCTAGCAGGTACAAGGAGCGAGTCAAGAGATTTCATGACAATAGGTTGAGAGACCATAAGGATCTCCGAATAGGGGATCTTGTCTTGTTATATAACTCAAGACTACGTTTATTTCCCGGAAAGCTAAAATCCCGATGGATGGGTCCATACAAAGTTAAGGAAATATTTCCATACGGGGCCGTAACTATCGAGGATACAAGCGGGGGAAGTTTCCAAGTCAACGGTCATCGTTTAAAACTTTACATCAACGGACCGATTGATCCAGTGGAGGAAATTCTCGAACTCCACATCCCGCACACTTAAAACAAGTGTGGGGAGAATGAGTCTAGCTATCGACTCGCTGACAAATTTAGCAAGCGTGTTTTCACACGCTAAAGGTAATTTTGTATATATTAGTTTTTAACGTTTATTAAGTAATTTGTTAAATTTTTCGGTTTTAACCGTAGGTGCATACGACCTTGATCCATAATTTCTGGATTTATGAAATTGAATAATTGTTAAAATATATGAAATAATGCAAAAATGGAAATTTTTGGTAAAATTTTGGAGTTATAAGCTTACTGTGAAAAATTACACAAAAAGGCCCAGGTGTTGCACGGTCATGCCAAATCGGCACGGTAGTGCAACTCTTAGTCAAAACTGATCAGTAATTCGGAAACAGGACAGTCATCAGGTCGCACCACCGTGCGACAGTTGCACTACCTTGTTACCCGATAACACAAAGCGACCCAGGCCAGCGGTTCGGAACGGCACGACCGTGCCAAATCCGCACGACTGTGCGACTCGAAAACCGAACAGTAAAATCTAGGGTATTTAAGCGAATCTGCAGTAAAAATACTTCATTTTTCGAAACCCTAAGCGTCGCACGGGAGTTCCTGGTCGCCCAAACCTAAATTTGGCTTAGATTTCGCTTCAATCATCCTCCAAGATATGTTTCCTACATATTTTGTGGATTAAACTTAGTTTCTGATGTAGATCTGACGCTTGAACCAAGAAATTGTGGGGTTTTCTTCATAAATGTCAAATAAACCCTTGTTCTTGGGTGATTAGTGTTAAATCGGTAGTTCTGATGCTTGATTCGAAGTTTATTAACTAATTACAAGTCAAATCTTGAAAAATACACGTTAAATCAGTGAAATAAACTATTCTCTAGTAAAAATTGTTGTCGCACGGTCATGGCATGACAGTGCCGGTTAAAAATCAAGCACAAATCACCGATTCTGAACTGCGACGCCGAGTCGCACGACAGTGCCAGTTTGGCACGGTTGTGCGACGTTGATTATCGGTAACAAGCTGCTAAGCGATCAGGAGATGGCATGGCAGTGCCAGAGTGGCACGACCGTGCGACTGACGAAACAGGAACAGAAGCTTGTAAATAGCCTGTTCCGATGGCAGTAATGAAATTTTTATGTTATGCTCTTATTTGATTGTATTCCTGTATGCAGATGAATCACAGATTCCTCCAGTTCAGCGAGAACAAAGCGAGAGAACAGCCGTGTATTGCCAGACTAGAAGCATTATGGAATAGACGGGGACAAATCGGTGAACCAAGAAGGATCAACTGGGATACTCTGACAGCCCTGAACCAAGAAGAGAGGCTATCTAACATGATGTCACATCCGATGTCAAGGTTGTTCAACATTGCGCGACCCGTTTATCTTGAACTAACATTGGAATTCTTTGCTTCATATGAAAAGCCAAGAAGCGAGAATCCAGACTTCAAAAACAGAGAGACAATACAGTTCAGGTTGGGGAAAAAGTGGCACAAATGGTCAGTTGCTAAACTTGGAAGAAGATTGGGAATATACTCATCCGAAGACATCGATTCAGAACTTTTCACCAATATCTACAAGTTTGCTGATGATCAACAACGGGCCAACTTTTGGGCACAAGTGGCAGTTGGACCACCCTACGAAGCTAGGAAAGCTAAAGCTTCACGACTACGAGACTCGCTTCTGAGGGTCCTTCATCAGGTCATGAGTCACACCATCTGTGGACGCATGGACAGTGCAGGAAACTGTCCCACTCCAGATCTTCTTTTCATATATTCCTTAGTGACTGGAGTACATGTCAACCACGCAGCTAGAATGGCGGAATTCTTTATACACAGTGCGGGGAGGACCACAAGCAGTGAGATCCATGGTGGTGAATATGTGACTCAGTTGGCATACAACTTCGGTATTATGACAGATGATGTAGTCAACGGACTCCACATGGTTCACGCAGGAGGAGATGTGGATATGAGGTCTCTGCGAGCGATGGGTTTGGTAGTAGATACAGAGAATGGCCCGCCACTAAGGGGTCTAAATGGGGAAATATGGGATCCACTGCCGTTACCACCACAGAATGAAGACGTCAACATGGCAGAGATCGAGCCACCACCACATGATGAGCCACAACATGAAGAGCATTAGCACCAGCATCAGTATCAGCACCAACAAAACTGGCCTCCAGGTATACCTTCCTACCCTGAGTTGTACCAGCAGTTCCAACATATGCAGGTTTCTTAAGATGCTATCAGGGCAACTCAAGATGCTATGCGAGCCGACCAGTTAGCTATACGAGCATCTCAGCAGACTATGCGGGAGGAAGTATATGCAGGATTTTCTTACATCTTTGGAGGGCTAGAAAGTGTATATCCAGGCCATTTCGGCAACCCTCCACAGTTTCCATTTGGAGACACAGGTACCTATGGGGCGGGTTCATCTGGAACACGCCACCATGATGGTGATGATGATGAGGAGTAGGAGGAGGAGGAGGTAGGATGAAACAATTCAGAAACTTATGTTTATGTTTTTTATTCAGTACTTTGTTTGAGATATTTTTACTTTATGTCTGTTTTAAGTACTTTAGTATGTTTGCTTTGTTTGAATAACGGATCTGGTTGAATTATCTAACATTTTGAAAAATGGTAATGTTGGCTATTTTAGCAAGTGACATAATTGGCAGATTTGTAAAGAAATGCACACAGAGTTGAGACGAATTCGAACAAAAATTCTACTCAAACAAGTCAACTCCAACTCTGAGGGAGTACATCTTTCCTTTTCACATTATTAGTTTAGCTCTTAATAATTGCTTAACTAATATGTATTTCACATTGAGGACAATGTGAAGTTCAAGTGTGGGGAGGGGTTTAAAAGGTTTTAAACTTTGTTTTAACTGTTCTCATTTCTGTATATATCTTTCGAAAAATAAAACAAAAATGGTCAATTTGTGTTCTTTAGGAAACATCAAATTTGATAAAAATCGACAAGTCAAATTCATGTTAGAAAAAGATAACTAAAAAGTAGTGATAAAACAAAACGAAAGACTTGCATGTTTATCTTTATAACCATTCCTTTCGTTTACGTGAGCATATTTTTTAGCCTTTAAAAGCTTTCTTGTCAAATGCTTCTTTGTTTTTGCGGAAAAATGAGTGAGCCGGATGTCTTATGTAATTTAGAACTTGTCAATTGTATACTTTTCAAAACCATGAATATGTGAAATTACATAGAAATGATAGAGGCAATTAGGATAACCCCTTTGTTAGCCTTTTTCTTTGTTTATATCCCGCACCCAACACTATCCATTAGTTCGCCATGTTGAGCCTATTTTTCCGTATTTTTCTTACCCAAATGTTAAACCTACTTACCCAAAAATAACCTTTTCTTATTCACCTTTATTTTTGTTAAAAATTTGGCCATAAGATTGAAGTATGAAAGAAAAACCCTGTTTGTCAAAACTCTCTAAAGAAATTAAGGAAAGACTATCAAGGAAGAAAAATAGAGAGTTGGCACACAAAAAGAATAAACTCTGAAGGCCTACACAAGTAGCTTAGCAACGTGTTCAGAGTAATAGAAAATAAAGCACCAAGTTTTTGGCCAAGTTTTAACCTTTCTTGCTACTTTTAAATATCCATTCCATACCCTGAACCTTAGCCTTTCATTACAACCCATCAAAGACCTCTTGATTTATGCTTTTCACATATTAATTGGTGAAGATTAGATCTTTTGACAAGCTTATAGTATTGCATGATTCATTGACTAGGCATCGAGTGTTTAACATACACATTATATGTATGATTCAGAAAAATAACTGAGTGTGTGTGAACATTGTGAGAAATATAAGGATTCGCATGCTAAAGTCATTCGAAAGTTGAATTATTGCTTTATAATTATCTTTTCATACATTTAACAAAGCTTGTTTGTTTTAAATCTTTGATGATGACTTTTTGAAAACCAAATTGACCACCAAACAAATTAGTAACTTTGTAAATATTCAGATTTGATTCCGTATTTTATTTTAAGTTTGCTTGAGGACAAGCAAAGTTCAAGTGTGGGGATGTTTGATATATGTTAAATTATACATGTTTTTATACCCCAAAACACTTCCGTTTTAAGCATTTTTGACCGAAAACACGACGGTTAGGTACCAAAATCGGTACTTTTATATTTTCAGGTCTTAAACAGAGCATAATGGAAAATTCTGATGAAAACGGGCCAAATCTGATGCATTTCTGGTGGAATTGGTAAAAATCTGATGAACTGCCTGGTGTGGCACGACCGTGCCACCGGCGGCACTACCGTGCCACTGCTACGATCTCAGAAGCACTGCTAGTGCAACCAGGAGTGCCAACTGTTTCTCAGGCGGCACTACCGTGCCACCCGCGACACTACCGTGCCATTGCCAAATCAAGCCTTCTGACAGCGGCACTACCGTGCCACCAGCGGCACTACCGTGCCGATCTGATGACTCGGGCAACTTGTCCACTAGTCCACTTGGCTGACTCGGGATCGCTGAAAATGACGTCACCCAACAAGACCTGACTGCACGGCCGTGCGACCCGATGGCACGGCCGTGCCAAACTGAAAATTGCCTATAAATAGCAGCATTCGCTACTGATCAAAATGTTAGGTTTTTTCTACATGTTTCTGGGCGATTTCTGGGTTACGAAGCAGTCCTGATCAGACCACTTTGAAGCTTAAAGACCGAATGGAAGCATAACCGATCCAACCCATCAATTCCTTGCTTGTTTATGGTTTGATTCCTTGTTCTTAAACATGTATTCTAATCATTTTGCAAGTATTGAGCTGATGTTAGTTAAGTAATAGTAGTAATGAACTTGTATCTTGAATAATCTTTATGTTGTAATCTTGTTTTTATGAATCTTTAGTACTTTTTCACGTTGAATCTTCATGATTATATAATGAATGTTTCATTGATGTTGAGTTCCTGATTGTGTTTGATTATCTTGGATAATGAATCTGTGGTTAGTGGGATGGTAACTATTTCTTGATTAATCACTTATTTTTTAGCCTTTGTTTACACCATGAAACCAGACCAGGGTATTGGTTTTATACAAGATATATCTTATTTTGATTAGGAATACTTTCTTGCACGTAAGGGTTCTAATGAATCATATGGTGTTGATTGCATGTTCTTAGATGGGGTTTATGATCCTTGTTTAGTAGTTTTGGTCTGAAATTGCTGACATGGTAGATTTGTGTTTAAGACGTGTAAAGGTGAAATTGTTTGTTATATGATCTACATAATTGCTTATCCTCGTGGCTGTATTGTGACCATCGGTATTGCTTTCTTTGATAAGTGAGGTTAGGAATCCAGACCCGGTAAATAACCTATCTTTAAAGGTTCACATGAATAAATATCAATAGCTCGCTAATGAATGATTTTAGGTGGTTAACGTGTGACCATCGCATTAACTTTCTGACGAATCATAATGCTAGAAATCTAGACCCGGTAACTAGCTGTCTCGAAATTGGAAAAATTGATTAAGTGATTTTGTGACATATCTGATAGATAACATGTTTAGGTTGTTTGTGAAACAAGATAGTAGTATATTTATGTCTTAGTCGTAATTTAGAAAACTTAGTTAAACAACCATTCACCTATCCTTTTATCTGGTAAAATAATGACAAAGATTCAGTACATTATAACGCCCGTGTTCCATGGGTCGATATCTGGCTCTTACCAATACTTTGCTGCATATATGACGGGATACACTTGTCCTTTGTTGTGTGTGTTTTAATGTTAAGGTATAAACCATTTTTATAAATATAAAACACATTTCGTCGGGCTGTAAATAAATGTATATAACCGCCCACGTCAGCTGCACATGGATTTGTTTGGCCCAGTTAAAGTCATCAGTCTAAAAAAGAAAAGATATTGCTTGGTTATTGTAGATGACTTTTCTAGGTTTACATGGACTTACTTTTTGCATTCCAAAGATGAGACTGCAGGCATTCTGCGAGATTTTGTGAAACGGGTTGAAAAGCAGTTTGACTTGCCAGTAAAAGTCTTCAGGAGTGACAATGGCACAGAGTTCAGGAATAGAGAGTTGGATGATTTCTGTGTGTCAAAAGGAATTGTAAGGCAGTACAGCATTCCAAGAATACCAGAACAAAATGGGGTTGTGGAAAGAAAGAACAGGACATTGATAGAGGCTGCCAGAACCATGCTTGCAGATTCAGGTTTGCCATTAACATTTTGGGCAGAGGTAGTAAACACTGCTTGCTATGTCCAAAACAGAGTTTTAATCAACCCCAGGCATCAAAAGACTGCCTATGAACTACTATATAAAATCAAACCACTGATCTCATACTTTAAAGTATTTGGCTGCCCATGCTTCATTTTGAACTTAAAAGATTCTAATTCAAAATTTGTAGCAAAGTAGACAGTGGATATCATTTGGGATTCTCAACCACTGCTAAGGCCTACAAAGTGTTTAACACAAGGACCAAAACAGTGGAAGAGACATTGAATGTGAAGTTCAATGAACTCTCTTCAATGAAAATCCCTGCAAATCCTGCAGAATTGTTTGATCTTGATAAATTTACTTTTGAAAATACTGCTGTCAAGACTAACAGTGCAGGTCCATTAGAAACTCCTCCATCAGATTATGGGTATGAAGTAATCATTCCACAACAAACCTTCAAATCCATTTCCAGAGCAGCAGGTGTTCAAAACAGCTGTCAAAGCTCAACCACTGCTACCTCAACAGTTGTTGACCAAAGTAGCCCATTAACCCCTGCTTCCACATCATCAAACACTGCTGATAAAACAGTGGATCAAAGTCAGCATGTTTTCTCACTAGTTCCTTCTATTCCTCCACCTCCATTTCAAGACACTGTTGGATCATCAAAGTCACAACAGTTGTCAGCTCAGATGATTCACATCTGCAGCCTTCACCATTAAATGCCATTGTTCCATACCAAGGATATCTGATCTTCTTGAAATCTCATCCACTTGACCAAATCATTGGCAACATCAATGAAGGGGTGCTCACAAGAAGTCAATCCCAAAACATTTGTCTTTTTGATGGTTTCCTATCTCTCCATCAGCCAGTCAAGTACCAAGAGGCACTAAAAGACAACAGCTGGGTAGAAGCTATGCAAGAGGAGCTCCAACAGTTTAAAAGACAACAAGTATGGGAGCTTGTACCGCTGCCAGAGAATGTAAGTCATATTGGCAAAAAGTGGGTCTTCAAGAACAAAACTGATGAAAGGGGTATTGTTGTCAAGAATAAAGCTAGGCTTGTGGTTCAAGGTTTCAGACAGGAGGAGGGCATTGACTATGATGAAACTTTTGCCCCTGTAGCAAGATTGGAAGCTATCAGACTATTCCTGGCCTTTGCTGTCAACCACAACATCAAGGTGTATCAAATGGATATCAAATGTGCATTCCTCTATGGTAAGATTCAAGAAGAGGTATATGTTGGTCAACCTCTAGACTTTGAGGATCCATTTTATCAAGATCATGTCTACAAGCTAAACAAAGCTTTGTATGGCCTAAAACAAGCACCAAGAGCCTGGTATGAAACACTTTCCACCTTTCTTCTCTCTATTGGTTTCACAAGAGGTAAAATAGATAAAACATTGTTTTTAAAAATGGAGAGGGAAAGACTTGATGATTGTCTAGATCTATGTGAATGACATCATTTTTGGAAGCACATGTAATAAAATGTGTGAAGAGTTCAGACAACTCATGACAGCAGAGTTTGAGATGAGTGCAATGGTTGAACTCCAGTGCTTTCTTGGTCTCCAAGTAAGGCAATTGCAAAATGGTACTTTCATCCATTACGGCAAATATGCCAAAGAACTTTTAAAGAAATTTGAGATGGATGACTGTAAGGCAAGGAGTACACCCATTGTAACCACAAAAATAGTCATGTCTAATGAAAAGGATGATTTGGTTGATCAAACTCTTTATAGAAGCATGATTGGGTCTTTATTGTACCTAACTGCATCTAGGCCAGATATCGTGTTTGCAACATGTGTCTGTGCAAGATCCCAATCAGCCCCTAGAAAGTCAAACCTTATTGCTGCAAAAAGGATATGCAGATACCTTAAAGGTGCTCCCACACTTGGTATCTAGTATCTAGCTGATGGAAATATCAAGCTTTCAGGTTTCTCAGATAGTGACTTTGCTGGATGTAACACAACAAGGAAGTCTACTTCAGGAGGGTGCCAATTCCTAGGCAATTGCTTAGTATTTGGCAAAGCAAAAAGCAAGCAGTTGTTTCAACATCCACTGCTGAGGCAGAGTACATTGCTGCTGCAAGCTGCACAACCCAACTGTTAAGGCTTCAAAATCAGTTGCTGGATTTTGGTATCACTGCCCTAAAGACACCTCTCATGTTGGACAGTCAGGCAACAGAAAATATCATCATAAATCCAGTTTCACATGCAACCACCAAGCACATTGACATCAGACATCACTTTGTGAGGGATTGCTATGAAAAAAAGGTTTGATTTCTCTGCACCATGTTCCAGCTAAACATCAGCTGGCAGATGTGCTAACCAAAGCATTAGACACATCCACCTTTGAAAGCTTGATCTCTAGAATTGGCATGCTGACATGGAATAACAGGCAATATCCTTTTTTTCTATGAATAAAAGCATTAAATTGTTTTCAGAAAATCAAAAATCCATCCTTAAAAATAGCTAAAAATGAATTTTTTTATTAAATCCTTAAAAGTCTGCCATAACCACTGTTTTTGCTAAAACATCTTTTCTATTAAAAGCTGTCTACTGCTGAAAGTCAACCCCTGTTCTCTCATTTCCTTGGTAATCACTGTTGTTCAAAATCAGTGTTTTCATCCACTAATAAGCTATCCACTGATAGTTAAAATCACCCACCCTTTTCATTGTACCGTTACAACCACTGATACTGCTTCATAAGTGGTTTCATAAAACAACTGTCTTCCATTACTCGTCAGGGATTGGCACATGGACAGTACATAGCGGTCAGATCTTTTTGTAACCGCTGCCATGTAAGCATTCACTTTTTCCTTTATAAAACCCTGATCAAAACCCCAAACAGGATTTACACTGTCGAATCGAATTCAAAAATTCCTTTCTCAAAGCAGTTATCATCCATTTCTCTCAAAATCACTCATCTTCTTCATCGTATTCTTCCGCAAACACCTTCAAAATCACCATGGCCACTAAAATTCCATTCAAAGCTCCTTATAATTACTTGGGTCTTTTGACAAAACCAAGCAACACCGAAACCTTCAATTCCATCATTGATAACATGTCGTCTTCAAAGTACAAAACTTTGTTGACTGTTTATGCTCCGGTTTACTTGGCAACCCAGAGAGAATTTTGGAAGAATGCGACACTTGAAACTCAAGATGAAACACCCATAGCCATCAATTCCTCGATAAAGGGTGTCAAAGTTAAAATCACACCACAAACTCTATCAGAGGTTTTTGAACTGAATGATCTTCAAAGTAAAACTTCCTTTCTTAAAATAATGTATCAAACAGATTTTTTAGAAAGAGGGTATGCTGAGCAAATGAAAAAAGACACTTTGCAAAAAGGCAGTTTTCCTCCTGCCACAAGGTTTTTATTTCATACCCTCTTGATGTGTGTTTCTAATAAGACCACTGCTTTCAATGAAATTCCACTAAAGATCCAATACCTGGGTTATGCTATTTTAAACGGGGAAAACTTTAACTACTCCCAGGAGATCTTTGATGACTTGGTCAAAAATGTTTCTAAAAAATCATTTTTACTTTTTCCAAGGTTCTTGAGCTTTTATTTTCAAAAGAAATTTGCAAAGGATAATGCTCATGTGCTTATCCAAGGTGAACCTTTACAAATAAATGGCCTTACACCTGAAACTTTTAAAAGGCTATCAAAACCATCTTCAAAAACACAAGTAGAGGCTCCTGAGCAGAATTTAGCAGCTACCACTGCTCCTCAGGCACCTGCTGCTGAGCCCACTGCTCAAGGTGATCATGGCAGCAAAACAACTGATGTGAAACCCACACCTAAAACAACCAGAAAACCAAAACAAAAGAAAACACAAAAACCCCTCAAACCCAAACCAAAGGCAACTCTGAAAGATGAGATCCCAGAGCAACTCCCAGTGACAACACAAAAGTCACTAGAAACCACTGTTGTTACTTCCTCACAGCAGTTGGTAGAAAGATCTCAACCCATGCCTCAAACTCCTCCTGCCTCTTCTAAAAAAGAACAGGTTGTAAGAATAGGGACTCTACAATATGATGCTCTGGAATCACTTGATTCCTTCATCCACAGCCCACTGCCCGGGCCAAATTCGCTTTCTACACCCATACTCACTGCCACAATTCCCCCACAAACAAAAATTTTGTTGGATGCTCTTGATTGGAACCAGGCACAAACCAGTCCTTCTCAATCACCTGTCAATGAGAACATACCTCAACAAGTGACTGGGTGTGATGTTTCAATCATTGCTAACCCACTAACAACACCTGAGGAGGTTACACTGCAGGATGTACAAGTACTTCCTGTCAGTAGTTCAAGTGAAGCAGCTACTACAAGTGTTGAACCCACTGGTTTACACTTGGACAGTAGTTTCATCAATCAGACTTCCTTGAAGGCAATTTCTTCACTGGGTACCAAGGTGTTTCCAGTCTTCACTGGTTCACTGAAATTGGTTTCCAGGCCTGAAGAAAGAAGTCCCCAGTACCAAGAACAAGGGGCAACAATGGATGACTTTTGGAATAAATTCCCTAAGTCAACCGCTGTTACAACCACTGAAAGTGGGAAATCAGATGATCCCATTAAGTTGGGTGATGGTTTAATGTACTGAGAATTGACGGATAGAATTGACAAGCTTGATACATCTGTTGCAGAGATCAAAGACATGCTGCAACAGTTGTTGAAAGCACAAAAGGTACCATCCACTGCTGCACCAACTCCAACAGCTGCTCCATCTTCTGCTACTAATCTAAATAAGTTGTGGAGTTTGTTTCAACCTATGCTCATCCAACAAAGACAATTGGCTGATCAGCAACATGAAATTCAGGTTCAAAAGATCAAAAATATCATGGAAGCTAGGTTCAAAGATACTCAGGCAGATATCAAGGCAAACACCACTGGCACTGCTCCTCCCTCTATCATTTTTGTGGATAACCCACCACCAGTTGATGCCAAAAAGGGGGAGAAAATAAAGAAGTGGAAGAAAAAGGGTTATGAAGATGGTTTGTATATT
The DNA here is from genome assembly GCF_002127325.2 of Helianthus annuus. Taxonomy (NCBI): domain Eukaryota; kingdom Viridiplantae; phylum Streptophyta; class Magnoliopsida; order Asterales; family Asteraceae; genus Helianthus; species Helianthus annuus. Next base: position 77,888,028 of record NC_035440.2, on the reverse strand, counting down.
GCACCAGACAATTCTTGCATGCTTGCAGACATCCTTTTGCCAGATGGTTCTCAAAAGATTGATGTAACCACAAATGCCATCGCTGAGGCAAAAGCTGATGTAAAAAAGGATAAGGGGATCAAGCAAGATTTGCACAGGAGAAGAGAGTTTTTATGGAGCTGAATGAGCAGGGTACTTCTGAGCCTAAGGATGATCAAGAAAGTCCAAAGCCTGAAAGTCCTGAGCCCAAAAAGAAGCAGCCCACTAGAAAAGTGAGGCAACCCAAATCCATACCATCCAGACCCACAAAACATACTCCCAAATCTTCCAAAAGCTCCAAACATCAATCTCCCAAACCAGCAGTTGTTAAAACTCCTGTTGTATCGACAGCTGTTGATACTTCAGTGGTTTCAACAACTGCTAGCCAAACAACTGTCACCACTTCAACACACACCACATCCACTGCTTTACCACCACCACCAAAAATCACATCACCACCAAAAACATCATCTTTACCACCATCACCTCCTACCAAAAAGCAGAAGACATCAGATGTTACAACATCTATTGTAATGACAACAGTGGTTGAAACACCAATTGTTTCAACAACTGTTAGTCAATCACCTGCCACTTAAATCACCACCACTGAACCCATCAAAACACCATCAGCCTCTCCTAAAATCAAAAGGAGAAGGATTATTCTGGATGATGAACCTTCACCACCTACATCTTCACAACCACTGTCCCTTGTTACCTTACCAAACTCTGTTCCAATCTCTTCAGCACAAGTTGTAAATCCAAACACAGCCATTGTTCCTGCAGGTGTCCAGTACCCTTTAGATATTCCAGCTGTTAGAGAGGAGATCAAATCCTTCTACACTGAAGATGACCCTGCTAAAAGGAACCTACCGTCTGTCCAAGGATACCCAAGGCCCAACAACATTGAAGAATATTTGAGGATTAAAGCCCAGAGGCAGAGGATATCTCCAAAAGAAACTCACAGAAAGAGATGATGAAAGTCTGAGAAAAGACTACCTTGCACATACCATGGCATTCAAGATATACAAGGGAGAAAAGAGTCAATATAAAGAATGGACAATTGGTGAGCTCAAAGAGGAGTTGGAAAGAATTAAGAAAATGAATAAAGATAAAGTGAAACACACTCCTCCTGTTTGGTTAAAGTACATGAAGAATGTACCAGATAAAGTGTTACAGCTGAAGAGAATGAAAGAGGAACTTATCACTGCTGATTTTGGGTCAAGAAATCAGGTAACAAGGTGGAAAGAAGATAAAGTCAGGGCCAGCTACAAAAAATTGGAGGAACTAAGAAAGAAAAATCTAAATGTTCCACAAAAACCTGACTACTCTGAAGCAGGGGTTTCAACAAGACCACCAAAGCTGCAAGTCAGGAAACCCACTGCCCCTCCTGCTGCTATCCTTTATCAAAGAAGGAGACAAAAGCAGATGGATGCAGAAACACCAGAGGATGTAGCAGCAGGTGATGAAGTTATAAAAATGGTTCTCAAACAAATGATAACTGAAAACCCTTAACTTGCTAAAGCTCAAAGCACTGCTCAGTCAGTTATCACCAGGCCATCATCTCCAAACTCATTATCAAATAAAAATCTCCCAAGAAACCCACTGGCCTGACTCTGATCAAATCCAGTGGTGAAGTGAAGAAAATATCAAGGGAACAAGCACTAGGCCTGAGTGTTGAAGATCTGCAAGATCTCCTTGATCTTACACTGTGTAAGGATGAAGATGATACAGATTCCTTAAACTTTGAATTACAAATCTAAGGGAAAATAAGGGAACTGTTGATGAGGCAATAAAGTTCCACAATAATAAAGAGTTTCGGCATCATCTGTTCCATGGGGAGATTTTTGGGATTGAACCCTACCAAAGGAACATTTGATTAAACTGTCAACCTCTAGGCTTTGAGGATCCATTTTATCCAGATCATGTCTACAAGCTAAACAAATCTTTGTATGGCCTAAAACAAGCACCTAGAGCCTGGTATGAAACTCTTTCCACCTTTCTTCTCTCTATTGGTTTCACAAGAGGTAAAATAGATAAAACATTTTTTTTTTTAAAATGGAGAGGGAAAGACTTGATGATTGTCTAGATCTATGTGAATGACATCATTTTTGGAAACACATGTAATAAAATGTGTGAAGAGTTCAGACAGCTCATGACAGCAGAGTTTGAGATGAGTGCAATGGGTGAACTCCAGTGCTTTCTTGGTCTCCAAGTAAGGCAACTGCAAAATGGTACTTTCATCCATTACGGCAAATATGCCAAAGAACTTTTAAAGAAATTTGAGATGGATGACTGTAAGGCAAGCAGTACACCCATTGAAACGACAAAAATAGTCATGTCTGATGAAAATGATGATTTGGTTGATCAAACTCTTTATAGAAGCATGATTGGGTCTTTATTGTACCTAACTGCATCTAGGCCAGATATCGTGTTTGCAACATGTGTCTGTGCAAGATCCCAATCAGCCCCTAGAAAGTCAAACCTTATTGCTGTAAAAAGGATATGTAGATACTTCAAAGGTGCTCCCACACTTGGTATCTAGTATCCAGCTGATGGAAATATCAAGCTTTCAGGTTTCTCAGATAGTGACTTTGCTGGATGTAACACAACAAGGAAGTCCACTTCAGGAGGGTGCCAATTCCTAGGCAATTGCTTAGTATCTTGGCAAAGCAAAAAGCAAGCAGTTGTTTCAACATCCACTGCTGAGGCAGAGTACATTGCTGCTACAAGCTGCACAACCCAACTGTTATGGCTTCAAAATCAGTTGCTGGATTTTGGTATCACTGCCCTAAAGACATCTCTCATGTTGGACAGTCAGGCAACAGAAAATATCATCATAAATCCAGTTTCACACGCAACCACCAAGCACATTGACATCAGACATCACTCTGTGAGGGATTGCTATGAAAAAGGTTTGATTTCTCTGCACCATGTTCCAACTAAACATCAGCTGGCAGATGTGCTAACCAAAGCATTAGACGCATCCACCTTTGAAAGCTTGATCTCTAGAATTGGCATGCTAAACATGGAATAACAGGCAATATCCTGTTTTTCTATGAATAAAAGCATTAAAATGTTTTTAGAAAATCAAAAATCCATCCTTAAAAATAGCTAAAAACGAATTTCTCATTAAATCCTTAAAAGTCTGCCATAACCACTGTTTTTGCTAAAACATCTGTTCTATTAAAAGCTGTCTACTGCTGAAAGTCAACCCTGTTCTCTCATTTCCTTGGTAATCACTGTTGTTCAAAATCAGTGTTTTCATCCACTTATAAGTTATCCACTTATAGTTAAAATCACTCACTGTTTTCATTGTACCGTTACAACCACTGATACTGCTTCATAAGTGGTTTCATAAAACAACTGTCTTCCATTACTTATCAGGGGTTGGCACATGGACAGTACATAGCAGTCAGATCTTTTTGTAACCGCCGCCATGTCAGCATTCACTTTTTTCTCTATAAAACCCTGATCAAAACCCCAAACAGGGTTTTCACTGTCGAATCGAATTCAAAAATTCCTTTCTTAAAGCAGTTATCATCCATTTCTCTCAAAATCACTCATCTTCTTCATCGTCTTCTTCCGCAAACACCTTCAAAATCACCATGGCCACTAAAATTCCATTCAAAGCTCCTTACAATTACTTGGGTCTTTTGACAAAACCAAGCAACACCGAAACCTTCAATTCCATCATTGATACCATGTCGTCTTCAAAGTACAAAACTTTGTTGACTGTTTATGCTCCAGTTTACTTTGCAACCCATAGAGAATTTTGGAAGAATGCGACACTTGAAACTCAAGATGAAACACCCATAGCCATCAATTCCTCGATAAAGGGTGTCAAAGTTAAAATCACACCACAAACTCTATCAGAGGTTTTTGAACTGAATGATCTTCAAGATAAAACTTCCTTTCTTAAAATAATGTATCAAACAGATTTTTTAGAAAGAGGGTATGCTGAGCAAATGAAAAAAGACACTTTGCAAAAAGGCAGTTTTCCTCCTGCCACAAGGTTTTTATTTCATACCCTCTTGATGTGTGTTTCTAATAAGACCACTGCTTTCAATGAAATTCCACTAAAGATCCAATACCTGGGTTATGCTATTTTAAATGGGGAAAACTTTAACTACACCCAGGAGATCTTTGATGACTTGGTCAAAAATGTTTCTAAAAAATCATTTTTACTTTTTCCAAGGTTCTTGAGCTTTTATTTTCAAAAGAAATTTGCAAAGGATAATGCTCATGTGCTTATCCAAGGTGAACCTTTACAAATAAATGGCCTTACACCTGAAACTTTTACAAGGCTATCAAAACCATCTACAAAAACACAAGCAGAGGCTCCTGAGCAGAATTTAGCAGCTACCACTGCTCCTCAGGCACCTGCTGCTGAGCCCACTGCTCAAGGTGACCATGGCAGCAAAACAACTGATGTGAAACCCACACCTAAAACCACCAGAAAACCAAAACAAAAGAAAACACAAAAACCCCTCAAACCCAAACCAAAGGCAACTCTGGAAGATGAGATCCTAGAGCAACTGCCAGTGACAACACAAAAGTCACTAGAAACCACTACTGCTACTTCCTCACAGCAGTTGGTAGAAAGATCTCAACCCATGCCTCAAACTCCTCCTGCCTCTTCTAAAAAGAACAGGTTGTAAGAATAGGGACTGCACAATATGATGCTCTAGAATCACTTGATTCCTTCATCCACGGCCCACTGCCCGGGGCAAATTCGCTTTCTACACCCATACTCATTGCCACAATTCCCCCACAAACAAAAATTTTGTTGGATGCTCTTGATTTGAACCAGGCACAAACCAGTCCGTCTCAATCACCTGTCAATGAGAACATACCTCAACAAGTGACTCGGTCTGATGTTTCAATCATTGCTAACCCACTAACAACACCTGAGGAGGTTACACTGCAGGATGTACAAGAACTTCCTGTCAGTAGTTCAAGTGAAGTAGCTACTACAAGTGTTGAACCCACTGCTTTACACTTGGACAGTAGTTTCATCAATCAGACTTCCTTGAAGGCAATTTCTTCACTGGGTACCAAGGTGCTTCCAGTCTTCACTGGATCACTGAAATTGGTTTCCATGCCTGAAGAAAGAAGTCCCCAGTACCAAGAACAAGGGGTAACAATGGATGACTTTTGGAATAAATTCCCTAAGTCAACCACTGTAACAACCACTGAAAGTGGGAAATCAGATGATCCCATTAAGTTGGGTGATGGTTTAATGTACCGAGAATTGACGGATAGAATTGACAAGCATGAGACATCTGTTGCAGAGGTCAAAGACATGCTGCAACAGTTGTTGAAAGCACAAAAGGTACCATCCACTGCTGCACCAACTCCAACAGCTGCTCCATCTTCTGCTACTAATCCAAATGAGCTGTGGAGTTTGTTTCAAACTATGCTCATCCAACAAAGACAATTGGCTGATTAGCAACATGAAATTCAGGTTCAAAAGATCAGAAATATCATGGAAGCTAGGTTCAAAGATACTCAGGCAGATATCAAGGCAATCAAGGCCCATTTACTAAACACCACTGGCACTGCTCCTCCCTCTATCATTTTTGTGGATAACCCACCACCAGCTGATGCCAAAAAGGGGGAGAAAATAAAGCAGTGGAAGAAAAAGGGTTATGAAGATGGTTTGTATATTGCACCAGACAATTCTTGCATGCTTGCAGACATCCTTTTGCCAGATGGTTCTCAAAAGATTGATGTAACCACAAATGCCATCGCTGAGGCAAAAGCTGATGTAAAAAAGGATAAGGGGATCAAGCAAGATTTGCACAGGAGAAGAGAGTTTTTATGGAGCTGAATGAGCAGGGTACTTCTGAGCCTAAGGATGATCAAGAAAGTCCAAAGCCTGAAAGTCCTGAGCCCAAAAAGAAGCAGCCCACTAGAAAAGTGAGGCAACCCAAATCCATACCATCCAGACCCACAAAACATACTCCCAAATCTTCCAAAAGCTCCAAACATCAATCTCCCAAACCAGCAGTTGTTAAAACTCCTGTTGTATCAACAGTTGTTGATACTTCAGTGGTTTCAACAACTGCTAGCCAAACAACTGTCACCACTTCAACACACACCACATCCACTGCTTTACCACCACCACCAAAAATCACATCACCACCAAAAACATCATCTTTACCACCATCACCTCCTACCAAAAAGTAGAAAACATCAGATGTTACAACATCTTTTGTAATGACAACAGTGGTTGAAACACCAGTTGTTTCAACAATTGTTAGTCAATCACCTGCCACTCAAATCACCACCACTCCCATCAAAACACCAACAGCCTCTCCTAAAATCAAAAGGAGAAGGATTATTCTAGATGATGAACCTTCACCACCTACATCTTCACAACCACTGTCCCTTGTTACCTTACCAAACTCTGTTCCAATCTCTTCAGCACAAGTTATAAATCCAAACACTGCCATTGTTCCTGCAGGTGTCCAGTACCCTTTAGATATTCCAGCTGTTATAGAGGAGATCAAATCCTTCTACACTGAAGATGACCCTGCTAAAAGGAACCTACCATCTGTCCAAGGATATCCAAGGCCCAACAACATTGAAGAATATTTGAAGATTAAAGCCCAACAGGCAGAGGATATCTCCAAAAGAAACTCACAAGCAAATCTGACAAAGAAATCCAAAGATACTATCACTACCTACTCACTCAGGTCAGTACTTTGGAAAGGTTTTCAAAGAATCTTTGCCAACAACTCTTAGAAAGAGATGATGATAGTCTGAGAAAAGACTACCTTGCACATACCATGGCATTCAAGATATACAAGGGAGAAAACAGTCAATATAAAGAATGGACAATTGGTGAGCTCAAAGAGGAGTTGGAAAGAATTAAGAAAATGAATAAAGATAAAGTGAAACACACTCCTCCTGTTTGGTTAAAGTACATGAAGAATGTACCAGATAAAGTGTTACAGCTGAAGAGAATGAAAGAGGAACTTATCACTGCTGATTTTGGGTCAAGAAATCAGGTAACAAGGTGGAAAGAAGATAAAGTCAGGGCCAGCTACAAAAATTTGGAGGAACTAAGAAAGAAAAATCCAAATGTTCCACAAAAACCTGACTACTCTGAAGCAGAGGTTTCAACAAGACCACCAAAGCTGCAAGTCAGGAAACCCACTGCTCATCCTGCTGCTATCCTTTATCAAAGAAGGAGACAAAAGCAGATGGATGCAGAAGCACCAGAGGATGTAGCAGTAGGTGATGAAGTTATAAAAAATGGTTCTCAAACAAATGATAGCTGAAAACCCTTAACTTGCTAAAGCTCAAAGCACTCCTCAGTCAGTTATCACCAGGCCATCATCTCCAAACTCATTATCAAATAAAAATCTCCCAAGAAACCCATTGGATTCAAAAATACTAAAGTGGAAAACTGACAAACAGACTCACGTATTGACTCTGATCAAATCCAGTGGTGAAGTGAAGAAAATATCAAGGGAACAAGCACTAGGCCTGAGTGTTGAAGATCTGCAAGATCTCCTTGATCTTACACTGTGCAGGGATGAAGTTGATACAGATGCCTTAAACTTTGAATTACAACTCAAAGGGCAAATAAGGGAACTGTTGATGAGGCAAAAAAGTTCCACAATAATAAAGAGTTTTGGCATCATCTGTTCCATGGGGAGATTTTTGGGATTGAACCCTACCAAAGGAACATTTGATTAAACTGGATAAGAGAGCAGTGGATCTAGAATAAGCAGATGCTTGTATTTCATACTCTCCCCTTGAAGGTGATTCTAACAACTGATGTCCTCAATCCACTGATCCTTTACAACAACTGCTATCTTACAACAACTGATCAAGCCTAAAGACTGATGAAGACTAAAGTTCTGTTGCCCAATCTACTGATATAGGTCAAGCACTGCTGAAGATATAAAGTACTGCTGGAGTCACAACAGTGGAAGGAGAAAGCAGTAGTTTAGTATATTTTTGTTGTATTGTAATGTTATCAGTAGTTAGTGAGCAGTGCTTGTAATAGGTCAGTTGTTAGAGGTTGTTAGGAGCTTAGATGTCACTTTCATGGTGACGTCAGCCAAGATGCTTCAGTGGTTTGCTCGTGCCTATAAATAGAACAGTACCCTGTACTGTTCTATTAGCTCTTTCACCACTTTTCATCTTGTACGAACAATCTGTGAGCTCAGGCTGAGGGGGAGTTTGTTATACATGCATGCATATTGTAATTGAAGTTTGAAATAAATTCAATCATTCGGTTCTATATTAAAATGTGTGTGAAAAGCATTTCTCCTGTTTGATTGTGTGTGAAAGTTTGTTTCCATTTATATTCCGCTGCAATTACTTGTTCATCTTCTTAATTAATCAAACAAAAACACAATAAAAAAGAAACTCAGATCCTAACATAGTTATATAGTGGTTGATTAAGGTTTGAGTTTTATTGGGGTTTGAAGGTGATTGGAGAAGAGAAGAGGTAGGAAACGTGACGAACCCGGATTAAAGAAACAACTTTTTGCGGATTAGAGCACCGCGTGTCGCATGGCAGGGGAAGTGGATTTGAACGCGCGACAAGGCGTGTGAGTGGATGTTTTAGGCTTGTCACATTTAGCCCCTGAACTCTTATTTGTTGTTATTTTATGCTTGAAACTTATATTTTATCATGTTTCCAAGTAAAGAATGTGTTTGTAAGTATGCGACGAGTATTATGCATGCATGTTTGATAATTCAAATGTATAGTAAGTCTCGGTTTTACATGTAAATACGTATTTGACGATTGATTGCACATAACATAGATACAATTCCAATACGACTGATATAAGTACGAATTTCCATTATGATCGAAGTCTCGGATTACAAGATTGAAAATGAAACACGAATACAAGTTTCTAAATATAGAAAGTACAAATTACAGAACCTTACATAACACATATACGGTTCTCCGATCTAGCCAACTTAGTAGAGTGTATGTATATATATAGGGCTGCAAACGAACCGAACGAACACGAACAAGACCTTGTTCGTCTTTGTTTGTTAAGAAATATATGTGTTCGCGAACCGTTCACGAACACTTATCCAACGAGATTTTATGTCCGTGTTCGTTTGTTAAGGAAATGAACTTGTTCGTGTTCGTTTGTGTTTGTTTGTTAATTTTAGGCAACGAACAAAAATGAACATTAACGAACACAAATGAGCGCAAACTAATGTTCATGAACACAAATGGAAACAAACGAACACAAACAAACGTTCATGAATAGAATATATAATACACTGACACTTATTAGATATTTAATTTGTCGTTATTTTGAAGTATTTAAATAAATACAAAAACTAAAAACACTAATGAACTATCGAACACGTTAACGAACGTTCACGAACATAAACGAACGAACACGACCTCTGTTAATGTTTGTTCATTTAACTAAATGAACGAAATTTCTTGTTGGTGTTCGTTTGTTTAATAAACAAACGAACACAAACGAACTTCCCGCCGAACGGTTCACGAATTGTTCGTTGAACGTTTGGTTCATTTGCAGCCCTATATATATATAGTTTGTATGTACAGAGGTAGTTTTTTCGAATTAGTTAGAGAGGTTAGTTGGTTGTTAACCTCTATATAAAGAGAAGTGTATTCATTGTATATGTAATAGAAAATGAATCAATAACTATCATGATCTGTTTTGTTTTACAACTAGTTCAAACAAATGTAGTAGAAGGATACTTACCAAACCAGTTGTGTTAGGGTTCCCAGTTCTTCCAAGAGTTCGTTAGCTGATGATGTGAAGTGGTAAACATAATAAATTAAGGTTGAAATAACAAAGTATATAATATGAACTAGTAAATGAATTAAACCAATGAGGTTGATGATGGAGTAGGTCAAAACCCATTTTCCCTCCTATAATAATAGAAGGAGAAAAGTAATCAGGTGATACAACACCAGACAAGGAGGAGACATCCTCTTGTCACTAGATACATAAGCACAAAGCCAACGAAGCAGTGCATCTCTAGAATGAATAAGGAGGATACATCTCCTCATAAGAAATAAAACAACTGTAAGGCGCGAAGATCGAGGCATGTCAGAAGTGTAAAAAGTCAAAGACATAAGATTAAAGACAAGACCAATTAGTAAGGCACAAGAAAACAATGTAAGATCAATCGTTAACAACAGGAGTGGAGTTAAAGGGTTACTCAAAATGGTATGGAAGAGAAGAACATGGCTCTGGAGTAAAGGAAAGGACCCTGCTACACTTCTTCTCCTGAAAAAGTTACGGGTCCACTTAAGAACAATACCTTTGGTGCCTATAAAAAGATAATAAATTAAATAAATTATGGTCATGTCAAATGTTTATGGGCAAAAAACCATAGAATTAATTGTTTATTGACCAAAAACCATAGAATTAATTGTTAATTGTTTATAACCACCCAAGGTTTTCCCTTGTTCTTAAGTGGATCTGTAACTTTTCTAGGAAAGGAAGTGTAGCAGGGTCCTTTCCTTTACTCTAGAGCCATGTTCTTCTCTTCTATACCATTTCGACTAACCCTTTAACTCCACTCTTGTTGTTAACGACTGATCTTAGATTGTCTCCTTGTGCCTTACTAATTGGACTTGTCTTTAACCTTATGTCTTTGACGTTTGACACTTCTGACATGCCTCTATCTTCACGCCTTACAGTTGTTTTATTGCTTATGACGAGATGTCTCCTCCTTATTCATTTCTAGAGATGCTTAGCTTTGTTGGCTTTGTGCTTATGTATCTAGTGACAAGAGGATGTCTCCTCCTTGTCTGGTGTTGTATCACCTAATTACTTTTCTCCTTCCATGATTAATGGAGGGAAAGAACCATGAAGACACTGAAACACACTCCAAATGCAAGTCTCAAACCTCAGACTTGTAGATTAATCACTACTTTTATACTCCTTTGTAATTTAGCTTATTTCTCCTTTTGAATTATGTTGTACTCTTTCAGTTGTAACCTGTACTCCTTCTTTGTACTCATACCAGTTAACCTTGGCTCTCCAATGTTATGTGCTATTATATTAATAATAGATATTTTTACCACTATTTAATCATTGTAGGTGAAGTGGTAAACACAATATGTTAAGGCTGAAATAACAAAGTATATAGTATGAACCAGTAAATGAATTAGCTAATAATTAAAATAAATAAAATCTAGGAGCTTGGTTCAACCAAAGATAGGTTCTTTGGTTTATCTGGTCATCGTTATAACCAGCCAGCCAACAATCTGAAACTAACATCACCATAGTTTATTCAACTTATTTTTAATTGAATATTTAATATTTTTAAAGAAGAGGATTTTATTTACCTAAATATTTAGATTGGAGAACTAATGTAAAAACCTAGCGTTAGTGTGATTCACGATACAATCTTCATGCGTAGGTAATTTTACTAGTTCTACTAGTTTATGGTCATGTCAATATACACTACTAGAAAATTGGGTTTTTGCCACCACGTTTTCGATAGCAAAACGGTGGCAATTGATCTAAATCGGTAAGAAAGACACACATAGCAATTGCCCTATTGCCACCTATTTGCTACCGTTTTATTTTTTGCTACCGCATTCGCTATCGTAATTTTGTCACCCTTATGCTAGCGCTTTTTGTCACCATTTTGCTACCGCTTTTTTGTCACCATTTTGCTACCATTTAATTTTTTTGCTACCGTTTTTGCTACCATCATTTTGTCACTATTTTACTACCGCATTGACATTGTTTTGCCACCTATTTATATATGCTACAATTTCTTAGCCATTTATATTCTTTGCAAAGCTTTAAAATGTAACCATCTATGAAATTTCAAAATCATAACAAACATGCACAATGACATCCAAATTAAAACATCAAATAACCGAAAATAGATATATTATTTTTGTACATATGTTTCAACAAGCTTGTACATCAAAATCTATTTTTTCTTCAAAGGTTTACAGTGATCATATGTTTTGTTTCAGCAAGCTAGTATTGCTGGAGGAATCTTCTTTCTACACCAATATCGGTTTTAAAAGCACATACTGTAAACATCCTATTTTGCATCTTCCTTATAAATAGCCTGCACAAGAAATTTAAAAAATTACTAAGACAAAGGAAAGCTCAACTGTGGAATGAAGATAAACACTCACAACTGGCAGTCCTAGAAAGTTTCCAGTTATAAAATATCAAATGAGCGCAGCTAAAAGAAAAGAGTTATCGAAGTCAAAAGCAAAGCTCAACTGTGGAATAAAGATATATTCCAATTCATACCTCCATTAATGTTCCATCTGTTGAACATCATCCTTTATTTCATATGTTGTTACCCTATTAAGAACACGAAACAATTCATCTATCATTTAATGCATACAACTCCTCAAATCATTTTATTTAAAGGTTTATATCATTATTGTACTAGTATTGTTTTTGCAAATCTTAATGAACACCTTAATCATTTACAAAAAAAATAAATAAATAAATAAATAAGTGAACATACAAGGGTTGATAATGATAGGCAAAAAGGTGGTACCTTCGCTATGCATTAAGCTTATCCCTGGCTATTAAAAGTTCCGTATACAAAAAAATGCTACTCTTACACCTGGGCCCGGTTCTGACTTGTTACTGTGTTAATTCCGATCAAAATATCAGGCATATTTTTTAAAATTTCTAAATAGTTTGTTATGGGTGAAATTCTAAGCCCATATCCTGAAAAATATCTTGATATATATCTTGTTTATATTGTATCTGTTTACATCCGGGATGCTATGTGACAACTCGAATTTCCAAGATTTCTATTTCGTATTTATTGCACGTTCAATTATTATTTAGTTGTTTACTTGCACAATTGATTGCTTTGGAATGGATACGTTTTGATGCAATTAATCGTATTGTGTGATTGTGCATGGTTATTTGTTAATTGTGAAAGACTTGGTAAATATATGAACTTGGTGGTGAAACTATGAAATTGTTATGAGATGGGGTGCATGTATAAAATATGATACTTAGGGAGTTAGAGGGTAATTAGTGAAATCTTAAAGATACTTAACCCTAATCCCTTTTTCACTAATCATTCTCACAAAAATCCAAGCACGTACTTTCACTTTCTCTGGCAATCATCATCACCAAGATATTCATCACTCGTGATTCCTCTTCTTCTCTAGAATCATTCAAGGTAATTGTGTAATCATTGTTTATTGATTGTTTGATTGTTAGCAATGCTTGATTCTTGTAATTCTTGTAAACCCTAGTCTCCATATGATGCCTCTGTGTTTTTGATTTATGTTGATTATTGTGATATGAAGATGATTAGTCATATAATAAATTGCCTGATGATTTTGATGCATGATATGTAGACATAGCGATTGTTGTTTTGATCAGTGTAATACAAACGTATGAACTTAGGGTTTCTTGATCGTATGAAGGCATGAATTGTAACTGTTCGATTGTTATTGATTCTGTGGCATAATCTTTGGAACTTACGTATGTCCGATTGAATGTCAGAGTTTTTGTAACCCTAAACACTTGTCTGAGTTTTAATAGAAACATACTAGGTCCGAACTTTATGTGTGAAAAGGAGTCCGAATTATATGTACAAGGCCCTAGTCCGATCTTTTTCTAATACAAAACAAGTCCGAGCTTCAATGTGTTATAGGTCCGAGTTCTTATTTGAATTGCTGGGTCCGACTTTTGAGAAAAGAAGCCTTTGGATCCGAGTTTTAAACTTAAACTCATGTCCGACCTTTAAACATCATATAAAGGTCCGAGTTTATCAACTTATGTAGGTCCGAAGTTTATAAATGATTAATAAATGTCCGAGTTTAATCCCCCCTTATGTTGTCCGAGCTTTACTAAGGGGTGGAAGTCCTGTCCGAGTTTGTTAAGGGCCACCCTTAGTCCGACTTTTTGTGATAGACAAGGAGGGGATCCGACTTTTAAAGGCTACCTTGGTCCGAGTTTGTACACATAAAATGAAGTCCGACTTTTGTGACCCCAAAACCCCTCCACATTGTCCGAACTTGTTGCATAGGGAAGTCTTGGTCCGATTTTTGTGAGGAAACCCCCCCTGTTCCGAATTCTTTGTTCATGTGCAATAATGTCCGAACTTTAAATTCATGTTGATCTTGTCTGAGTTGATATGTGATGTTTTGACGTTTATATACAATCTGAGTTTGAAGGTGATACATAATCCAAGCTTCCTATTAATACTAAGTCTAAACCCTGGAGGAAGAACATGCTGCCTGTTACCTGTTAATTGTTACTGCATGTTAAGACACTGCATGTCACTGAATAATACTGCTTGGTACTGTATGATATTATAACTACTACTGTGTAATATGATTCTGTAAGTTACTGGTTGAGCATCAAGAACCTGTAAACCCTAATTGAACATCAACACTTATCTTGAATTTATGTGCATCATATCCTAGGTCGTGTGTAACGGACTTAGACAATTTGATAAACCCTAGAGCATAGCATACCGAGCAAACCAAGGTGAGTTCACACTCATACTAAGGCATGGGATTCCCAGGGCACGGGAATTGGGATTGAAGGAATGAAATTGAATAGAATCGTACTTACTCGATTACTAGACTACCATACCATCGTCCTCGGTTGTGCAGGACACATACGTAAAACCTACGTATACTTATGCTACACGCTATCCTCGGTTGTGAAGGATACCCACGTAAAACCTACGTGAAATTATACTCACTACTGCCTCGGTTGTGTCAGGCACTTACGTAAAACCTACGTAAACCCCCGCGTACCCCTATCCTCGGTTGTGAAGGATTACTTACGTAAAACCTAAGTAAACTTGTACGTGTTACTGTTCTCGGGATATGTAGAACACTTATGGTTACGAATAGTCTAGTGGATATACAACATGGGAAGCCCCCACCAATAGAACGTACTATCGGCCCAGTAGAGCCACATGTTACATACGAACTTACTATTACGCATTTACTTTCTGTGACCTCGCTCAACTAGTTGTTGATCCTCTGTTACATGCCTTGCAGGTCGTTAGATACATGGAGCTTGCACAGGGAGGAGCTGGTCGTTGTGGGCTTGGATCGTGATTGTTTGTTGAATACATTATGACATTACATACTTATTTATATTGGGTTTTACTTATACGCTTCCGCTAAACAATGATAACTTACTTATGTCTTGGAAACACCTTTCATATGGATTTGGTTTGGTTTAATTGCTATTACTTTAACATTGTTCTATATGATTGGTGGCTTGATCCTGGTCAGTCACGCTCCCAAGCGGTGATACTCCGCACGTGGATTTTGGGGGTGTGACAGATTGGTATTAGAGCCATTGGTTATAGAGAACTTGGTTTTAATACGGGGAAAACGTTTTTATTAAAACCAGACTATAACGAGAACAGTGCTCTCAACGATCCACAACGACGCTTCGCTCCACGTGCAAGACTCAACATCCTAGGTAATAAGGTTTATGTTTATTGCCTACATGCTAGAATTGCGTAGAACTTTGCTCGTAGTATGCTTAGATTACACTGCTCATTACTTGTTATTGCTTGAGAACACCTATGTGCTTACACTCTTCTGTCATCGCACTATTCGCGAACCACTCTAACTTATGACACTTTTGCTATGAAGATCATGGCTGGACGTATTAACATGACACAAGCCCAGTTGACGGCTTTCGTTAATGAACAAGTTGCTGCGGCACTTGCAGCTGCTCAAGCAGGTAGTATACCCTGCAGTTTAGACTCACACTAGGATCTTTAGATCCTACATTAACTCTTGTGTTTAACCTTGTCCTATTCGTACACAATAGGTCAACACGCTCAGCAGCCCGTCTGCACTTTCAAGAACTTCATGGATTGTCGTCGTAGCACATTTAGTGGCACTGAAGGAGCGGTTGGACTCCTCCACTGGTTTGAAAAGCTCGAGTCTGTGTTCGAGATGTGTGAATGCCCTGAGGCTCGCAGGGTGAAATACGCCACTGGCACACTTGAAGGGATTGCGCTCACTTGGTGGAACGCACAGGTGCAGATCTTAGGGTTGGCAGCTGCTAACGCCACCCCATGGAATGATTTCAAGGAACTGATAAAAAGGGAATACTGCACTCGGGAAGACATCCACAAGCTGGAGGATGAGTTTTATCATTTGAAAATGACTAGGTCAAAAATCGAGGCTTATACCAAGAGGTCGAACGAGTTGGCTGTGCTGTGTCCAACTATGGTGGACCCTCCATACAAGCGCATCGAGTTGTACCTCAAGGGATTAGCACCAGAAATTCAGAGCCATGTGACATCGGCTAATCTTTACAACATTCAGGCTATTCAACGCCTCGCTCATCGTATCACAGATCAGGCAGTGGATCAGAACAGATTGCCTAAACGTATCAGCGCTACTGCTACCGCTACCACTGCTACTACACTTGCTACTCCCAGTGAAAACAAGAGAAAATGGGATGGGGATTCTAGCAAGGGATCAGCTTCAGTTCAGTCACAGGTTCAGCAGCGAAAGACTGACAGTTACCAGAGTCCCAGTCAGCATTCTTCAGGCAGTCACAGGAAGGGGGGATATCGAGGGAACCTCCCAAAGTGTAACAACTGCAACAGACACCACAGTG
The DNA here is from genome assembly GCF_002127325.2 of Helianthus annuus. NCBI lineage: Eukaryota > Viridiplantae > Streptophyta > Magnoliopsida > Asterales > Asteraceae > Helianthus > Helianthus annuus. The sequence continues at coordinate 77,871,430 of NC_035440.2, read as the reverse complement.
GCCAGTGTAACAAGGGTCGCTGTCAAAGATGCCTCAAGATGGGTCATGAGGCCAAAGATTGTAGAAGCCCTCGACCTGCGAATCAGAATCAGCAGCAGCCACCAGCACAACAGAATCAACAGTAGGGCAACAAAGGGTGTTTTCGTTGCGGTGGAGAGGGTCACTTCAAAAGGCACTGCCCTCAGCTGAACAGGAACCAGAACAACAACAACAATAACAACAATCAGGAAAATGGCAACAACAACAACAATGGTGGGAACAACAACGACAATGAAGCAAGGGGTCGTGCGTTTGTGTTGGGACAGGGTGATGCCAGAAATGATCCCAACGTCGTTATGGGTAAGTTCCTTCTCGACGATATTTATGTCACTGTTTTGTTTGATTCGGGTGTGGATACGAGATATATGTCTTTGAAAATGAGTAAATTGTTAAAACGTACACCAACACCCCTAAACACCAAACATGTCGTAGAACTAGCAAATGGTAAAAATGTAGAAGCCACGCATGTAGTCAAGGGTTGTAACATCGTTCTAGCGGGTCAGACCTTCCCGATTGATCTTATTCCTATAGTTCTGGGTAGTTTCGACATCGTCATCGGCATGGATTGGTTATCCAAGCAGCAGGCGGAGATCCTATGCAAGAAGAAGATCATTCGTATTCCTCGTGCGGGTAAGGAATCTCTCGAAGTTCAAGGCGACAAGAGTGGTGCTGTGGTTGGCATCATCTCTTTCTTGAAGGCTCAGAAATGTTTACGAAAGGGGCATACTGCCATTTTGGCACTTGTTACAGATGCATCGACGAAAGAGAAAAGAATAGAGGATATTCCAGTTGTACGCGAATTTCCTCAAGTGTTTCCAGAGGAATTACCTGGTCTACCGCCTCATCGTCAGGTCGAATTTCAAGTCGAGCTAGCTTCAGGAGCAGCACCTATAGCTCGCGCACCATATTGTTTAGCTCCAACTGAACTGGAAGAACTGTCTAAGCAACTACAAGAGCTCTTGGATAAGGGCTTTATTCGTCCAAGCTCTTCGCCTTGGGGAGCTCCAGTACTATTCGTGAAAAAGAAGGATGGCACTTTCAGAATGTGCATCGATTACCGCGAACTGAACAAAGTCACAGTGAAGAACCGCTATCCTCTTCCACGCATTGACGACTTATTCGACCAGTTGCAAGGGTCGAGTTACTACTCCAAGATTGATCTAAGGTCTGGTTATCATCAGCTGAGAGTCCGCGAGGAGGACGTCTCCAAGACAGCATTCAGAACTCGCTACGGTCACTACGAGTTCCTAGTCATGCCATTTGGGCTTACGAACGCACCTGCAGTTTTCATGGATCTAATGAACAGGGTGTGCAAACCATATCTTGACAAGTTCGTCATAGTCTTCATCGACGACATTCTGATCTACTCCAAGAGTCAGGAGGAACACGAGCAGCACTTACGCCTTATCTTGGAACTTCTTCGAAAGGAGCAATTGTACGCCAAGTTTTCTAAATGCGACTTCTGGCTTCGTGAAGTCCACTTCTTAGGCCATGTGGTGAACAGGGATGGGATCCATGTCGATCCATCCAAGGTAGAATCGATCAGGAATTGGCCTGCACCGCGTACACCAACAGAAATACGCCAATTCTTGGGTTTGGCGGGGTACTACAGACGATTCATTAAAGACTTTTCGAAGATCGCACAGCCGCTTACTATGCTGACACAGAAAGGTGTCACCTACCATTGGGGAGATTCCCAGGAAACCGCTTTTCAGTACTTAAAGGATAGGCTTTGCAGCGCACCTATTCTCTCATTGCCAGAGGGCACAGATGATTTTGTAGTCTATTGTGACGCATCGATACAGGGGCTTGGTTGTGTATTGATGCAGCGGGATAAAGTTATTGCCTACGCTTCTCGTCAACTCAAAGTTCATGAACGGAATTACACGACGCACGATTTAGAGCTGGGAGCTGTTGTTTTTGCACTTAAGATATGGCGACACTACCTGTACGGTACCAAGTGCACTATCTACACCGATCACAGGAGTCTCGAGCATATCTTCAAGCAGAAGGAATTGAACATGCGTCAACGACGATGGGTCGAGTTACTCAATGATTACGAATGCGCCATCAAGTACCATCCAGGCAAAGCCAATGTTGTGGCTGACGCTCTCAGTCGGAAAGACACTCTACCTAGACGCGTACGAGCCTTGCAGCTCACTATTCAGTCCAGTCTTCCCGCACAGATACGAACTGCTCAGATGGAAGCATTAAAGCCTGAAAACGTCAAAGCTGAAGCCTTACGCGGCTCAAGGCAACGAATGGAACAAAAGGAAGACGGCGCCTACTATGTAACGGGGCGTATTTGGGTCCCACTTTTTGGCGGTTTACGCGAGCTGGTAATGGACGAAGCTCACAAGTCCCGCTACTCGGTACATCCAGGGTCGGATAAGATGTACCACGATCTCAAAACAACATATTGGTGGCCTAGCATGAAAGCCCACATTGCTACTTACGTCGGCAAGTGTTTGACATGTGCAAAGGTCAAAGTGGAGTATTAGAAACCAGCGGGCCTACTTCAACAACCCAGGATACCACAGTGGAAACGGGAAGAGATTTCCATGGATTTTGTTACAGGCCTACCTAGATCTCAGCGTGGGAATGATACCATATGGGTGATCGTGGATCAACTCACCAAGTCTGCACACTTCCTGGCTATTAAGGAAACGGATAAGTTCTCCACTCTCGCAGACGTTTATCTTAAAGAAGTTGTTTCGAGGCACGGGGTGCCTACCTCCATCATTTCGGATCGGGATGCACGATTCACGTCAGAACTATGGCAAGCGATGCACAAATCTTTCGGCTCACGGTTAGACATGAGCACAGCATATCATCCTCAGACGGATGGGCAGTCTGAGCGAACGATCCAGACTCTTGAAGACATGCTTCGGGCATGTGTTATTGATTTCGGCAACGGCTGGGAAAAGCACCTCCCTTTGGTGGAGTTCTCATATAATAACAGTTATCACACCAGCATACAAGCCGCTCCATTCGAGGCATTGTACGGACATAAATGCCGGTCACCTCTCTGTTGGGCAGAGGTGGGGGATAGTCAGATCACGGGTCCAGAGATTGTAGTGGACGCCACGGAAAAGATTGCACAGATACGACAACGTATGGCGGCAGCACGCGACCGTCAGAAAGCCTACGCGGACAAGCGTAGGAAGCCTTTGGAATTTCAGGTCGGGGACCGGGTTTTACTAAAAGTCTCACCCTGGAAGGGTGTGGTTCGTTTTGGCAAACGGGGCAAATTAAATCCGCGGTATGTCGGACCGTTCGAGATCATTGAGAAAATAGGCAAAGTGGCCTACAAGCTAAACCTACCAGCTGAACTCGGTGCAGTTCACAATGTGTTTCACGTGTCGAATCTGAAGAAGTGCCTGTCAGATGAGACCCTCATAGTTCCTTTTAAGGAACTCACTATCGACGAGCGGTTGCAGTTCGTCGAGGAACCAGTTGAAATCACGGACCGGGATGTTAAGGTCCTCAAACACAAGAGAATCCCTCTTGTCCGAGTTCGTAGGAACTCCAAACGTGGCCCAGAGTACACCTGGGAACGCGAAGACCAGATGACAGAAAAGTACCCCCAGTTATTCGAAAACCGTGCAACCACTACTGAGGCCCAGCTACTCACAACTGGCAGTCCTAGAAAGTTTCCAGTTATAAAATATCAAATGAGCGCAGCTAAAAGAAAAGAGTTATCGAAGTCAAAAGCAAAGCTCAACTGTGGAATAAAGATATATTCCAATTCATACCTCCATAAATGTTCCATCTGTTGAACATCATCCTTTATTTCATATGTTGTTACCCTATTAAGAACACGAAACAATTCATCTATCATTTAATGCATACAACTCCTCAAATCATTTTATTTAAAGGTTTATATCATTATTGTACTAGTATTGTTTTTGCAAATCTTAGTGAACACCTTAATCATTTACAAAAAAAAAAAATAAATAAATAAATAAGTGAACATACAAGGGTTAATAATGATCGGCAAAAAGGTGGTACCTTCGCTATGCATTAAGCTTATCCCTGGCTATTAAAAGTTCCGTATACAAAAAAATGCTACTCTTACACCTGGGCCCGGTTCTGACTTGTTACTGTGTTAATTCCGATCAAAATATCAGGCATATTTTTTAAAATTTCTAAATAGTTTGTTATGGGTGAAATTCTAAGCCCATATCCTGAAAAATATCTTGATATATATCTTGTTTATATTGTATCTGTTTACATCCGGGATGCTATGTGACAACTCGAATTTCCAAGATTTCTATTTTGTATTTATTGCACGTTCAATTATTATTTAGTTGTTTACTTGCACAATTGATTGCTTTGGAATGGATACGTTTTGATGCAATGAATCGTATTGTGTGATTGTGCATGGTTATTTGTTAATTGTGAAAGACTTGGTAAATATATGAACTTGGTGGTGAAACTATGAAATTGTTATGAGATGGGGTGCATGTATAAAATATGATACTTAGGGAGTTAGAGGGTAATTAGTGAAATCTTAGAGATACTTAACCCTAATCCCTTTTTCACTAATCATTCTCACAAAAATCCAAGCACGTACTTTCACTTTCTCTGGCAATCATCATCACCAAGATATTCATCACTCGTGATTCCTCTTCTTCTCTAGAACCATTCAAGGTATTTGTGTAATCATTGTTTATTGATTGTTTGATTGTTAGCAATGCTTGATTCTTGTAATTCTTGTAAACCCTAGTCTCCATATGATGCCTCTGTGTTTTTTATTTATGTTGATTATTGTGATATGAAGATGATTAGTCATATAATAAATTGCCTGATGATTTTGATGCGTGATATGTAGACATAGCGATTGTTGTTTTGATCAGTGTAATACAAACGTATGAACTTAGGGTTTCTTGATCGTATGAAGGCATGAATTGTAACTGTTCGATTGTTATTGATTCTGTGGCATAATCTTTGGAACTTACGTATGTCCGATTGAATGTCAGAGTTTTTGTAACCCTAAACACTTGTCTGAGTTTTAATAGAAACATACTAGGTCCGAACTTTATGTGTGAAAAGGAGTCCGAATTATATGTACAAGGCCCTAGTCCGATCTTTTTCTAATACAAAACAAGTCCGAGCTTCAATGTGTTATAGGTCCGAGTTCTTATTTGAATTGCTGGGTCCGACTTTTGAGAAAAGAAGCCTTTGGATCCGAGTTTTAAACTTAAACTCATGTCCGACCTTTAAACATCATATAAAGGTCCGAGTTTATCAACTTATGTAGGTCCGAAGTTTATAAATGATTAATAAATGTCCGAGTTTAATCCCCCCTTATGTTGTCCGAGCTTTACTAAGGGGCGGAAGTCCTGTCCGAGTTTGTTAAGGGCCACCCTTAGTCCGACTTTTTGTGATAGACAAGGAGGGGATCCGACTTTTAAAGGCTACCTTGGTCCGAGTTTGTACACATAACATGAAGTCCGACTTTTGTGACCCCAAAACCCCTCCACATTGTCCGAACTTGTTGCATAGGGAAGTCTTGGTCCGATTTTTGTGAGGAAACCCCCCCTGTTCCGAATTCTTTGTTCATGTGCAATAATGTCCGAACTTTAAATTCATGTTGATCTTGTCTGAGTTGATATGTGATGTTTTGATGTTTATATACAATCTGAGTTTGAAGGTGATACATAATCCAAGCTTCCTGTTAATACTAAGTCTAAACCCTGGAGGAAGAACATGCTGCCTGTTACCTGTTAATTGTTACTGCATGTTAAGACACTGCATGTCACTGAATAATACTGCTTGGTACTGTATGATATTATAACTACTACTGTGTAATATGATTCTGTAAGTTACTGGTTGAGCATCAAGAACCTGTAAACCCTAATTGAACATCAACACTTATCTTGAATTTATGTGCATCATATCCTAGGTCGTGTGTAACGGACTTAGACAATTTGATAAACCCTAGAGCATAGCATACCGAGCGAACCAAGGTGAGTTCACACTCTTACTAAGGCATGGGATTCCCAGGGCACGGGAATTGGGATTGAAGGAATGAAATTGAATAGAATCGTACTTACTCGATTACTATACTACCATACCATCGTCCTCGGTTGTGCAGGACACATACGTAAAACCTACGTATACTTATGCTACACGCTATCCTCGGTTGTGAAGGATACCCACGTAAAACCTATGTGAAATTATACTCACTACTGCCTCGGTTGTGTCAGGCACTTACGTAAAACCTACGTAAACCCCCGCGTACCCCTATCCTCGGTTGTGAAGGATTACTTACGTAAAACCTACGTAAACTTATACGTGTTACTGTTCTCGGGATATGTAGAACACTTATGGTTACGAATAGTCTAGTGGATATACAACATGGGAAGCCCCCACCAATAGAACGTACTATCGGCCTAGTAGAGCCACATGTTACATACGAACTTACTATTACGCATTTACTTTCTGTGAACTCGCTCAACTAGTTGTTCATCCTCTGTTACATGCCTTGCAGGTCGTTAGATACATGGAGCTTGCACAGGGAGGAGCTGGTCGTTGTGGGCTTGGATCGTGATTGTTTGTTGAATACATTATGACATTACATACTTATTTATATTGGGTTTTACTTATACGCTTCCGCTAAACAATGATAACTTACTTATGTTTTGGAAACACCTTTCATATGGATTTGGTTTGGTTTAATTGCTATTACTTTAACATTGTTCTATATGATTGGTGGCTTGATCCTGGTCAGTCACGCTCCCAAGCGGTGATACTCCGCACGTGGATTTTGGGGGTGTGACATGCTAGTTCAGGATATCGGTAACATCCTGAATGGTATCCTCGGGATTACTAATGGATTATGTGCAGGCACGTGGGTTAGAAGCTAGCAACGTTAACAAGACCTATTCCACGGAAGACTCGGTCCAAGTCGTTCAAGGGAAGGCGTTGGAGCCGTATTACTCGGTTTATAACGTTCATAATGGAATATTCAGAGTAGCCCATATTTGTAGGGATTATTGTTTGTAATTCGTTACTATAAATAGGTGGGTATATCAGATCAACTAGGACATCACAATCACACTCTCTACACTCTAACACTTGCTCTCTCGCAACTCTCACACAAATTCATTGTAACACTTAGCGATCTGATCTATATCCTGCACTGTATCCTGAAGTTTAAAGCAATAAGAAGAACAAGGCAGCTGCGATTGTCAGCTCCCGAGGTTTTGTGCCGGCGATCTAGATTGATCAAGGGCTTTCCTCGTACATCTCGTGTCATTTACTTTACCTTTTTGCTCATTGTTTGATCATAGATACAGCTCAATATCCTGAGCCGTATCCTGAACACTGTTTTTCCAAAGAACATAACTAGTATATTTTCAACACATTTTTTAGCACACTACCTCACTTAACTAATTTGACCACTTAATTGCTTCGGTAATTTTTTACCAAAACAATTTGGCGCCCACCGTGGGGCAAGTGGTGCTCTCTTTACTAACAATCTTTGTGAAATCGCTAATCGGTTTTTTGTTTTCAAAACTTTTTGCCACATTGTTTACAATGGCCTCAAGATCAAACATGAGCTCTTCTACTGTGTCTGCTACAACTTCTGCAACAGTTGGTTCGGTGCTTTCACCACCTCCTCCAAGGATGCCAGCCTCTACACAATCTCAAGATGTTATCCCTACTCGGAGTGTCCAAGGATCTGCTCCTGTCTTAGCTTCTAACGATGAAATTCTAACCTTGTTTGGAAGTGTGCAGGAACAAATGAGGCAGCAGCAGGAAACGAACCAAATGCTTTTAAGGGAAATACAACTCCTGAAGTCTGGCTCGAGCAGATCTGCTGAGGATAATGTCACTCCATTACACCCTAGAGCGTTGAACTTTAGTTCAGCTATGTATACTGAGGATAACAGGGGGAATATTGTGCCCAGCCTCCCTCAGAACCATACTCCTGAAATACCCTCCTCGGTCAGGATATCAACCATGAGGAGCTCAGGATATGCTTCGGGATATGGGCAAAATCCTCCAACGGGTAACGTATCAAATAATAATATTACTATTACCACTAACAGTGTTGGATCTTTGCAGGATACAACTGTAACGTCAGAATTATCCAGGGAGCTTCAGAAATTAAAGGATATGATATCCAGTGTACCTGGGGTGGTGGAGCCAATCCCTGAAGTATCCCAGGATAGCCACAGGATATCTCGGTTCGCGCATCCTATATGTGATGCTGAAATCCCAAAAAGATTTCAGACTCCGAACATGAAGCTTTACGACGGAACCATGGATCCTGAAGAGCATATTGCCCAGTATAGGGAAAGGATGGAGATCAACCCTATCCCTCCAGATCTCAAGGAAGCATGCTTGTGCAAGGGTTTTGGTTCAACCTTGACAGGATCGGCTTTGAAATGGCTCTTGAATGTTCCTCCACATTCGATTACATCTTTTGCTCACTTAGTGAATTTATTTAATAGTCAATTTTCTTGTAGTAGAAGCTTTGAAAAATTAACAAGTGATCTCTACAGGATAACACAAGGGCCTCATGAATCCCTTAGGGATTATGTGAACAAGTTCAGCCGGGAATCACTAGACATTCCCCATCTTGATGTTGCAACAGCTGTGCAAGCTTTCAAGATGGGGCTGCAAAAGGATTCTCAATTCTATCAAGACCTTGTAATGAACCCATGCAGGAACCTGGATGAAGCCCGGAACAGGGCTCTAAGATATATTCGGTTGGAGGATGACAGAAAAATGCAAGAAAGGATGAATGCATCCTCAACATACGAATCGACTAACAGGAAATCGGAATCCTCATATATGCCATATCGCTCTAAGCCATATGGCAGAAATGATAACAAGAGAGTGAATGCTGTTGAAGACGAGGATCCTGAAGAATATCCTGAATTATCTGAATATTGTTTTTCTGTTAATATACCGGAACTAATGTATGCTATGCAGGGTTTGGGAGATAAAGCCAGGTGGCCTCGAAAGAATCAACAAAAAGCAGATTGGAAAGACAAGTCTAAATGGTGTGCTTTCCACGAAGATTTTGGACATATGACTGAGGATTGCATCGCTCTGAGGAAAGAAATAAGCTATCTTCTAAGCAAGGGATATTTGAAAGATCTCTTAGGGAGAAAGAAGAATAAGGCTCAGGATACCGAGAAGGATCCTGAGCGAGCGGCATCACCTCCCGCCGATGCCAAGATAATCAACTTCATTTCGGGAGGATCCGACATTTGTGGAACTTCGTATTCGGCAGCAAAGAGACATGCAAAGGAAGCTAAGGCCGAGAGGGGAGACAAACCTGTCAGGATGACTACCCTCACAACTGACAAAGTGATCACTTTTGATGCAGATGATAGGGATACTGTCCATGATCCTCACCATGATGCTCTGGTAATAACATTATATGTGGCTAACCATTTTGTACACAGGATACTGGTTGATAATGGCAGCTCCGTCAACATAATACAACTGGAGACTCTGAAGAGAATGAATGTGTCTCCGATGGATATCACCTCGAAGTCCACTGTGCTCGTTAGTTTCAGTGGAGAAGCTAGGAACACAGTGGGAGAGATAAAGCTGCCCGTATATGTCGAAGGAGTCAACAAGATGCAACGTTTCTGTGTGGTGGATTCTCTATCCTGCTATAACATCATCCTAGGAAGACCATGGATCCACGATATGAAGGCCGTACCATCAACATATCACCAATGCATCAAGATCCCTACCCCTTGGGGGGTTGTCAAGATCGATAGTGATCAGCAGGAGGCGAAAGAATGCTACTCATCCTCGATGAAATCCTCAACCAAACCTAGTGCAGCATGGCAATTAAAGTCGCGGGCCCAGGATATCGTGGAGGATCCGGAGCAGGATGTGAAGAAAATTATCCTAGACCAGGATAATCCCGATATTTCGGTGCTCGTGGGAACCAATATCCCTCAGGATATTGAAGAACAATTAATTAACTTTTTGAAATGCAAGATGTCAACGTTTGCATGGAAGCATGAGGATATGACAGGTATATCTAAAGACATTATTACTCACAAGCTTGGAATTGACAGGTCATTCAAGCCTATACAACAAAAGAGAAGGAAATTCGCCCCTGAGCGGAATGCAATCATCCAAGAGGAAGTTGAAAGATTATTGAAGTCCAGGATGATTAGAGAAGTCAAATTCCCTAGATGGCTAGCAAATGTGGTAGTGGTTCAAAAGAAGAATGGGAAGTGGAGAGTCTGTGTAGACTACACAGACCTGAACAAAGCTTGTCCAAAAGACCCATTCCCTCTGCCTCATATAGACTCGATGGTGGATGCCACTGCCGGTCATGAAATGTTGACCTTCATGGATGCATCCTCAGGATTCCAGCAGATTCAAATGGAACCTTCGGACCAAGAGGATACTGCTTTCATGACACCAACAGGTATTTATTGTTATACTGCTATGCCTTTCGGTTTAAAAAATGCAGGTGCAACGTACCAGAGATTGGTGAATATGATGTTTAAAGACAAACTGGGGGACACCATGGAGGTGTACATTGACGATATGGTGGTTAAATCCAAGAAAGCTGAGGATCATCTTCAGGATATTAAAGGAGCATTCGATATCCTGGATGTTAGGACCGGTTTCGATACCGTTCGATTGCGTAACGTACGTTCGACGTGCGGAATCCGTGAACGTATGTGATCGAACACTCAATAACGTACGAGAAAACGTGATTCTATATAGATGACGTCGTGTACAATGCCGTGAATCACTTGGAGAGACTTTCTCTCTCTAGACTTTCTCTCTCTACAACTAGATCTCTAATTCTCCAAATAAGCTCCAAGTCTTCCAAAAGTCTTAACCTTTACAACTAAATAAGCTATTTATAGGCACAAGGAATATAAGGATTTCTCCTTATTTACAAGTTTCCACCTTGCCCTTTTTAACTAGTTGTAACCTAAAAGCTTAAAACTCTTTGGTTTCTTTGATTTCTGCTACGGAATAGATTGACAGAGGCGATAGACAGATATTGCACTAACAGACTCCCCCTTGGATATTGCCGTAGTCAATCTCGTAGCGCCTTCTCTTTCTCTCTCTCGAACAGAATCCCGTGGATCTGTCTTCAGGCTCCCCCTTTCGTCAAGCTTCCGTGCTTTTGGGATCGGCACCTGGATTTCCGTATACAAGCTCCTCTAGGAATGATATCTGGCTCTTTGTACGCTTTCATTTTCCTTGAGCTCGTCTTCAGACTCCCCCTTAGACTCAACTGTCGGGATCGTAGTCTGGCTTTTCGTAGCAACAAAAATTCAAAACCTACACAACCTCTACCTCATCATAAGTTTCACAAATTTATGTCAAATTAATTCCCGTAAACTTACCGGTAGAAATCATTTTCAACAACCATTTTAGTTACATCAAGTTCAAATAAATGACCTTGATTAACTAAATAAACCATTTATATATGTCATTTAAAGTTTTCAACATATTCCCCAAACCTGTTCATCATGATTAGCCCTCGAATTTTGAATATCAGCTCTTCAAAATCAGTTGTCGAAAATCTTTTTGGCTTTTCAAAAATTTATGCTAAAACACTCCGAAAATCTTTTTGGATTTTTGTTTTTGAATAAAATGCAGTAAACAAATATATACAAATAATATTTTTGTGAGTTTGTGTAAGAGGATCATATCAGTTCTTGAGACAAATCACTAGCACCGTTAAGCTTTAATCATTTTAAGTTCTAAACGATTCACCTCGATTGACGATATAGTTGTCCTCTTAAATTTTCACACAATTTTCAATCTATTCAGGATACGGTTTAGATGTTTTAGGAACATAGATCGATTCATGTGTCCCACTTCTTGAATATACTCCCGTATCCAGAATCCCAATATTCAGTCTTACAGGCAAAGATACTACAATGATGTCTGTACATAAATTAGGGTATGCGAAGACTGAGGGATCTCAGGTCGATACTTCCGTATACGCAGAGAGATATCAGTTTTCGACTTTTGCAATTTGTTCCCTTTAGAGAATCTTTTCAGCTACAACAGATGATTATCAATTTTATTGTTTAATCAATCTGAGGGCTATAATGCTATGTTTCAAGCATTTTGGATAAAGTATTAGCCAAGGACTAGGTCAGAACCACCATTCAGCAGAAGTCTCGGAATAATACCCCAGACATCATAGAGTATAACCACCTAGTATATCAGAATACGAGACCTTTCAAACGAGATTTCAGGGGTTACCTATATATCCAAGTAGTGTTCCCCACGAATTTCACTAGTTTGAAATTTTAGGTTTATATCCCGAATATATCTACTAAATGTACGAAAACCTATCGTCACATCATCAGTAAGACCCTTTATCACATTTGACATTACATTTCTTTAGCGTGCTGTGATAGTCCACTGATTTACTATCATTTACTCTTTTTCACAACAAAACTCATTTTTACTTTTTCAATGTTTTTGGAATTTTCAAGGAAAATTTGAAAACTGTACAAATAAAATGACAAACTGATATCGAATCACTTCAATTCGCCATTCATTTGGCATAAACAATCAGAACTCTCCCTCACAACAAACTATTTTCCCATTGTGATTTCAAAACACTTAAGTTTGTTTTAATCAAAATGGTTTTTCCGGAAAATTAGTTTTGTGTGTTGTTTCATAAACTCGGGGTTCTTTCATCACATTGTTGTCCTTTAGTTACTTGACGGAAAGAGAAATCAAGTACAACTTAATGTCCTTGATTAGTCTTTTATAATTCAAAATATCACAGTTACCAACCTGTGAATTTCTCAAGAAAGATGCCGATACCTGTTCCACACTTACCAACCTGGGAACTCCGGCAAGTCAGGATTTTTCACTTGAAAAGATCCACCCAAGCCTGACCAGCCTTGGGTTTGATAGTTTTTACCTCAACCACTGGCTCTTCTGGTTTTGTCGAACCAGAATCATTGCCTGAGTGTGGCTTGTCTGACTTTGACCTGTCAGATTCATCGCCGACACGTTTCTTTATCTCCTTTTTCTCTGTTGTCCTCAAATTTGTAACTGATGAACTCAGCTTGTTTGACTTTGCAGTCGATTGAAGCGATTCATCAGTACTTTTATTCTTACCAACTGAAGAACCTGAGGACAAAATGCTTTCGAGATACTCTCTCGCCTTCTTCCTTTTCTTTCGCAGTCTGTCTTTTTGCCCCTGAGAAAGTTTTACTTTTGTTTCCTGAACTTTAGGTTGTTGAACCTTCTGTTCTTTGGGCTTGACTATGACTGATTTCTTTGCCTTACTTTGAGATTCAGCCCTCGATCCTCCCATTGATCTCCTTGGGCAATCTCTGGCAATGTGTCCTCTGATATTGCAATTAAAGCATCTTCTCGTTTCAAATCTCTGACTTTGGCAGTTAACAGCTATGTGCCCTTGATAGCCACAAGAGTAACACACTCGGTTATCATACCTCTTCTTTCTTTCATATCGTTCACCATTTTCATACCACACACTTAAATCATAGCATTGAGTTGCCTTGTGGTAATCACCATTTCTCTGTTTTCTATCATTGTAATGATTTATCCTTGAAGAATCTTCATCCCATCTTCTCCTGTAAGCTGGATTTGGCTTTTGAGAACTGTGGTCAAACCTGCACCACTTATTACCAACACTTTGTAAGTTTTCATTTTTAAATTTTTCTGATTTTTTAAAATGATTGGATGACTTATCTGATAAGCTTTTATTTTCTTTTTTGGGGTTTTTCAAATTTTTATCTTTTTGTTTCTGTTCCACAATCTTCTTTACAGGTTTTTGCTTTGAGCATTCACCTTTCTCAGTAGATTGCAAAACAGTATTTTTAAATTTTTCTTTTAAATCTAAAAATATTTTTCTTTTCTTTTCTTTTTCTTTTTCATCATCAGATACATCATCACAATCTTCAATTTTGATTTTGTCAAAATTTGTGACCTTGTCACTTATTGGAACAGAGTTGATTGGTTTTGGACAGGGAAAATTCAACCTATCTGATGAAGTCACAAAACCTTTCAACTTCTTTTCAAGTTCTTCAATCTTGATCCTTGAATTCTCAGCTTCATTTTCAAGCTGAGATATTCTTTCAAGATGAGACTTGATTGATTTTTCATTTTCAATTTTAAGATTTTCAAGAACAGGTTTTTTATTTTCCAAGACTTTTAACTGTTCTTGAAATCTTGTTTCATTCTCTTTTAGATTTTTGTTTTCCAGTTTAATCCAGAAATCTTCATCTTCTGAAGATTTTCTTTTGTTTTCAAAAACCTTTTCATTTTCTTTCAAAATTTTGTTTTCTGTTGTTAAACTCTCAACAATCTTTAAAAATTCGTCATTTTCAGATCTCAATTTTTCACAGTTTGAACGTAAACCCAGAATGTGTTCTTCATCAGCTTTCTTCTCGATCTTCAAATTTTTGTTTTCCAATGTCAAACTCTCTACATCCTTCAGAAGTTTGCCATTGTCTGTTTCTGATTTTTCGCATTTCAAACCATCTTCAATCATCTTTTCATATGTACCTGCACAAAAAAGTTTAACAAAATCAAGAGGATTCGAATTTTTATCAATATAACAACCCCTCTTAATATCGTATCTCATACTCTTTTTTGTTGCAAGATACACATCAATTCTTTTTTTCATTTCATCACTCACATTCGAATCTATATCTTCTAAGTTCTTTTCTAACTTCACTATTAACTCTTTCTTTTTCTTTTCAATTTCACCATTTTGTGTTCTAAGCTCTCCGATGAACTCTCTTGAACTAAATTCTGAGAACCTAGAATCCTTTTTCACCTTACACACAAATTCATCCCATTCTAAAGGTAATGCATATTCAAACTTAGATTTCATTTCAGCGTCTGAAATTTTTACATAATGCATTCTCAAACTTGAAAGTAAATCATTATATCGCATTTCCATTTTTCTAAAATTCTCATGTTCCTTACGCATAAAATATTTGAATCTTTCAAGCACGACCTCCTTTGATTGAAGATAACTATCACAATACCAATCGTTTGATCTTTTAAATTTAATGTTTTCTTGTTCATCAAACATTTTGACAAATTTTGAATAATAGTGACTTAATTTAAAAAATGTTTTTCGCGCAAAGTTCACACAATTTCAACTTCTTGGAATTTGCCCCTTGTAAAAACACTTCGAATCTCCTGTGAACACACAAACAAATGATTAGTTAAAAAACTATCAAACTCTCAAACTGAATCGGATTGTAATTGGATGTGACAGATAGACAAAACTGTGATGTCCAGAAAAAACGATCCAAATCTGTTCGTAAACGTGAATCCAAATATATCCAGATAATCGGATCAGATAACCCAAACGATCAGATCAGATTTTTCAATTTCGCGAACTGGACAATGTCGTAAAATTGGACCAGTTGTATAAGCGGACCAAATCAGGTTAATTGGATTAATCAATCAGACCAAAATTTTCAGTCCAATCAAATTAATCAGTCAATCAAGCGGACCCAATTGTACAGTCGAGCGGACCAGCTTCACAACAATTCGAGCGATCCTGAAGATTAGTTCGAGCGGACCAGACTGGACAATTCGAGCGATCCAGCAAGTTAGTTTGAGCGAACCAGGTTTTTCCGGTCGAGCGACCCTAGTTCATCCGGACGAGCGAGCCAAGAAGAGATCTTTCGAGCGATCCTGAATAGTCTTTCGAGCGAACCGGATCTTTCGAGTCTTTCGAGCGGACCAACCTGTCCGTATGAGCGATCCAGGAAGGTTATTTCGAGCGATCCAGGAAGTCCAAATAAGCGATCCAGACCTGATTCCTTCGCGATTTCGGACCGAAAAACCTCGATTTCTCTCAAACGGCTTGGAATTTTGATCTGAAACTTGGTAGGGTTTTTATCTAGTCTATTTCGCACAACATACTCGAAAATCAGCCGAAACGGACTGTAAAATCACGTTCAATTTGACGAATTTCCGTAAAAACCGTAAGAAATGAGTAGAAGATGAAGAATTTGATGAAATTGATCTCTGAATCTGCTGTAATCAGGTACGAAAATGCTGTGTTTGATCGTGGAATCGAGCTCCTAGCTCTGATACCACTTGTTAGGACCGGTTTCGATACCGTTCGATTGCGTAACGTACGTTCGACGTGCGGAATCCGTGAACGTATGTGATCGAACACTCAATAACGTACGAGAAAACGTGATTCTATATAGATGACGTCGTGTACAATGCCGTGAATCACTTGGAGAGACTTTCTCTCTCTAGACTTTCTCTCTCTACAACTAGATCTCTAATTCTCCAAATAAGCTCCAAGTCTTCCAAAAGTCTTAACCTTTACAACTAAATAAGCTATTTATAGGCACAAGGAATATAAGGATTTCTCCTTATTTACAAGTTTGCCACCTTGCCCTTTTTAACTAGTTGTAACATAAAAGCTTAAAACTCTTTGGTTTCTTTAATTTCTGCTACGGAATAGATTGACAGAGGCGATAGACAGATATTGCACTAACACTGGACCAGTATAATATGAAACTTAATCCTGCAAAGTGCCATTTCGGAGTGGGGGCAGGAAAGTTTTTAGGATACATGGTGACAAAAAGAGGGATAGAGGCAAGCCCGGAGCAGATAAAAGCTATCTTGGATATAAAGTCTCCCTCAAATATGAAGGATGTTCAACGGTTAACAGGAGGAGTGGTAGCCTTAAATAGATTTATATCAAGATCCTCGGAAAAGTGTAAAGAATTCTATGATATCCTGAAAAAGAATAAAAAGTTTGAATGGGGTGAGAAGCATGAAGCAGCCCTGCAGGATTTGAAGCAGTATCTCTCAACCGGACCTCTATTGATGAAGCCTGAGGATGGTGAACCATTATCCTTGTATCTGGCAGTATCAGGGAATGCACTAAGTGCAGTACTCGTAAAGGATCACGAAGGTCAGCGGTATCCTGTTTATTATGTTAGCAAAAGTTTGTTAAATGCTGAAACTAGATATTCTCACCTAGAAAAACTAATACTGGCTCTAGTAATGGCATCAACAAAGCTTAGACATTATTTTGAAACACATAGGATTCATGTTAAAACTAATTATCCTGTTAAAAATGTGCTTAGGAAACCGGAGATGTCGGGTAGAATGGCTAGTGGTCAGTAAAATTAAGTGCCTATGATTTAATATATGAACCTAGAAATGCAATAAAGTCTCAGGCTCTAGCAGACTTTGTGGCTGATTTCAGTAGTGATATTCAAAATGAAGTAGACCTAGAAGTACAACAACTAGGAGAAAACTTAGGATCCTGGATACTATATACTGATGGTGCATCTAATGTAAGGGGTGTAGGCTTAGGTATACTACTAAAATCGCCACAGGGGGACATAATACCCCAGGCTGTTAGATGTGAATTCCCTGCTACTAATAATGAGGCAGAATACGAAGCCTTAATCGCAGGATTAGAATTGGCTAAGAATATGAATATCAAGAATATGTTGATATTCATTGTTAATTACTAATCATTTTAATGGATCCTATGCAGTCAAGGGTGAGAAACTAATGGAATACCTCGGTATTCTTAAAAAATTAGCAGGATATTTCGATGTTTTTACACTTGAACAGGTACCAAGAGAGGATAACGCTGAAGCAGACGCATTGGCAAATTTGGGATCATCAATCAGGATACCGGAAGGAATCCCAATACCGATATTACATATCCTGTATCCTGCAACGGATCCTCAGCATAAGGAAGTAGCGAGTATTCAAGATCCTGAAGTGGTGTATCCTGGAGAGGATCCTAAATCCTGGACAACTCCAATTATGAGATATCTCAAGGAAGGATATATCCCCGAAGATGAAAATCCTAAGGCATTTAGGATGAAGGTATCACGATTCACTATTATAAATAATATTTTATACAAGAAATCTCTTGCAGGACCATACTTGAGATGCTTGGAGGATCCTGAAGCCAAAGAAGTACTTCAGGATATACATGAAGGGGATTGTGGTAACCATACCGGGGGCAGGTCATTATTTTCGAAAGTGCTAAGGACAGGTTATTATTGGCCAACAATGAGAAAAGATGCTGCAGAATATGCTCGAAGATGTGATGCATGTCAGAGGCATAGTAACATATTGCATCAACCAGCTGAACCACTATATCCTGTAGCATCCCCTTGGCCATTCATGAAATGGGGGATGGATATAGTAGGGAAGTTACCAAAAGCTCTGGGAGGAAAAGTCTTTATGCTGGCAATGACGGATTATTTCTCTAAGTGGGTTGAAGCTGAAGCATTTGTGCAAGTTAGAGACCGAGAAGTAGTATCCTTCATAAAGAGGAATATCCTGACCGGGTTTGGAGTACCAGCTGAAATCATTTGTGATAATGGGTCCCAGTTTATAAGCAGAAGGACTACTGACTTTTGCAAGAATTGGGGAATCAAAATGATAACGTCTACTCCGGTGCATCCTCAAGCGAATGGACAAGCTGAATCTTCAAACAAGATAATAGTGAATAACTTAAAGAAGAAACTTGGAGCCAAAAAAGGAAGATGGGCAGAGGAATTACCCTTTGTGTTATGGGCTGACAGGACAACGGTAAAAAATGCAACCGGCCAAACCCCATTCTCCTTAGTATTCAGAGCAGAAGCAGTAATTCCAACGGAAATGGCGATACCTACTGCAAGATCTATCCTACAGAATCCTGAGCAGAATCCTGAAACCTTATGTCAAGATTTGGATACCATAGACGAAAAAAGAGACGCAGCAAGGCTAAGGATGGCAGCATATCAACAAAGAATATCCAGAGCATATAACAAGAACATAAGGACTAGGAGATTTCAAGTTGGTGATTGGGTGCTAAGAAAGGCTTTTCAGAATACTACTAATCCTGCCGATGGCAAGTTAGCTCCAAAATGGGAAGGACCATACGAAGTTGAATCAGAAGCAGGGAAAGGAGCATACAGACTCAAGGATATGGAAGGGGATATGCTACCAAGGTCTTGGAATGCTATACACTTAAAGCTCTATTTCAAGTAAGAATAGAATTTAATTCCTATCCCAGAATGGTATGTATTCTATCTCTTTTAAATATATTTGTTTATTATCTTGAACCCAATACTGACTTAGGCATCGGAGGGGTGTTAGCCAAGCTAACACCCACCTTAGTTTACAATTGTTTTGCAGCATATGCTCCAGGATATAGCTCCAGGATGTGTACTCAGGATAACTCGAAAGATTAGAGGATTGGCCCCCTCTCTCACGTTTAAGGGATACTGATCCCTTCACAGGTTTAAAGGTATTCACCTTTCTCCCGAATTGGGTTTAAACACCCCGCCTGGAGCGCAAGTTATTCAGGGATAGTTCAAGGTGGCGGGACCAGTCCATGTAAAAGTGGCTGATAATTTCGTTACTGTTGGCTATATCCTGAATCCTAAAGGTATATGAGGATTGATCACCCTCTCTCGCGAAAGGGTATTTTCATACTCTCTAAGGTTTAAAGGTTTTCACCTTTCTAAGTCTTGGAGTTTATACACTCCCGCCTGTAGCGCATGAAACTCAGGGTTTATCCCCAGTATACTAAGGGTTCATTTCAAGATATCAAGGGTTTTGCCCTGGGGTATTTGGAATTCATTCGAGTCAAAATATGAATACATTTGTGTTTCTGTGTCAAGCACAGGGGACATACATTATACTATTCAAAGGATGGATCCAGATTTATAAGTATGCACTGGGGACAAGCTTATAATGGAGAATTGAAATTGATTCTCTAAGAGTGTCACACCCCCAAATTCCACCGGCGGATAACACCCGCTTCGAGGGCGTGACTGACCAGGATCCAGCCACCAATTATACCGAATACTTAAGTTGATAACAAAAGTAATACTTACTATTCATAAGCTTAGCAAATATTAAGTTCAGAGTTTAAAGTTTTAAGTTCAAAACAGAAATAAGTAGCGGAAGCATAAGTAAGGTAGTTTAAAACAAAGTTCATGATTCAAAATAAGGTAACACCCAACACAAGGGTGAACAGACACTACACGTTCCCAAGCTGCAAGCTCCTTCGTCACTGGTTACCTGCAAAGCATGCAGTAAGGGGTCAACAATAATGCTGAGTGAGTCCACTAGTTGTCCAGTTTTAATTTCCAAAAACTTTGTTTCACCGGTTAATTTATCCGTTTATACATGCCCTGGGGAGCTACCCCAAAAGTTAGCGACTAAACTGTTTTTCCAATACCGAACACTAGGTAACCGTTGCGTATCCGCAGGATGCCCCGATGTCAATGTTCTATCATCATTGACGGATTTCTGAGTACATTAGTTCACGACCGTCCCAAACCAGGGCACGGTGTGAGGCTGGTAAACACCTAAATAGCGCTATCAACTAATAACCCGCTCGCCTAACCCGGCGACTAATCGGTATTTGTAGTAGGGACTTGAGTGATAGAGTTTCGTTTAGTGCCGTTAGTTGCAATCCGTATAAACAGTAATTAACCAAAAGGTTTCCCAATACCCGGGAAGGAAAAGTAAGTTTTGTTCCCAATAACTAGGGAAGGTATGTAAATAGTATCCCCTTTTACCAGGGGATAGGGTTGTTTCAGTCTCGTGTCCCAAACCACCGGGACGCATGCTTTTAAGTTGTGAACTCACCTTGGGTTGCTCGGTAGGGTTAGGTTACTTGTCAATCACGTTGGTCACCACGTCCTAACATGGTTACCGGTATAGGTCAGGTTCGGTGTACAAACATTCACGTAAAACACATACTGGCACGTAACATACATACAAGTAAACAGTCATGGGGTTATTGGGCCGGCCCTAACAGTAACACAGTCAAACAGAACACAGCATCACAAAGTCCATTTAACAGATAGTCCAACACAGAATGGCCCAATAACTAAAATGAACAGCCCACTCGCAACCAGCTGGTCTCGAGTCGCAACCAGGTGGTTTCGGCTTGTCACGCTGTGGTTGCGAGTCGCAACCGTGGTCTCGAGTCATCATGCTGTGGTTGCGAGTCGCAACCGACGTAGTCTCGAGTCGCAATCACGTGGTTTCGACTTGTCATGCTTTGGTTGCGAGTCGCAACGGTGCGGTTTCGAGTCGGAATGCTGTCGTTGCGAGTCGTAATGCCGTCGTTGCGAGTCGTAATCTGTCACTTTCATGTACACGTGATGATGCAGAAAAGACAGTCCAAATTGTACCGAGAATTCAGACCCAAATCCGGAAACTACCAATAAGGTTTCTACAAACACTTTTCCTCATTTGACTAGTAGTAAAAATAGATCAAACTTTGCCTTATTTGAAATCTTCAACCCACATTCAACAAGTTCATCCTATGTTCATAATTTCTAGGGTTTTCATGCCAACATAATCACACATTTTTGGACCGAAAATCACCTATTTCTAACAAGATTAATATGCAAGAACAAGTAAAACATACACTTAGTGGCATTAACATAACTCGGTTGGCCCTAAACATCCTTAAACCATTATTCCATAACCATTTAAGCATGTTAGCAAGTATCATACATAAGGTTTAACACACATAGTTAAAACTTCACAATCTTCCTAAAAATCATGCATAGTATTTCTTAACCAAGCATAATATTTCTAACCAAACATGCATAAAAATCTAGTTCATACAACAATATAAACCCTATGCACATAATAATCACTAACCGGTTGAAAAGGAGAAGAATGAGCCGAAATAAAGGAAGAAGCCGAGGAGATGAAGTGTCCGAGTTTAGTGGTGATGAACTTGTCCGAGTTTCTTGTCCGGGATCCAAGCTTGAACCGAAAAGAGAAGGAGAGAAGTGGTGTTTGGAGAGGGTTTCTAGTGAGAGAGTTTGAGGGGTGTGTTGGTGTGTAAAATGAAAGAAGTGGGGGAAAGGTGGGATATATACTAGGGGGTCCAACATAAGCCAAGGGTTTCGGCCCAAACCGGTTACGGCCCAAGGCCCACTCGAGACCAAGCGGCCCACTCGCAACCGCCCGGTTGCGAGTCATGGTCCGCCCGGTTGCGAGTCATGGTCTCGGGTCGTGGTTTCGGCTCTCATATAAATATATACATAATACGTACATATCACACATATCATGCAAAAATCACGTTTCCATTTAATAATATATATACACACAAAATATTACAAGGTGATCGTTCGGAAAAACCTCGAGTGTCACATTATCCCCAAGTTTTAAGAACTTTCGTCCCGAAAGTTGAAGCAGCCACTGCCAAGCTAGCGTGTTTTAACGGGGTGTCACATCATCCCCCCGTTGGTTTGGAATTTCGTCCCGAAATTCGGTTGTAGCTTCAGTGCTGGGGTTTTCGTTTGGGAATAACTGGGGATACTTGGACTTCATCTGGTCCTCCCGCTCCCAGGTAAACTCTGGGCCGCGCCGTGAGTTCCAACGAACTCGCACAAGGGGTATCTGGCTACGTTTGAGGGTTTTGATCTCTCGATCCGTGATCTCAATCGGTTCCTCAGTAAAGTGTAGCTGTTCATCAATCGTCAGTTCCTTAAAAGGAATCACAAGTGTTTCATCCGACAAACACTTCTTCAGGTTAGACACGTGAAAAACGTTGTGCACTGCACTCAGCTCTGCAGGCAGGTTTAATCTATAAGCAACCTTACCGATCTTCTCGGTAATTTCGAATGGTCCAACATACCGTGGATTCAGCTTGCCTCGTTTGCCAAAACGAACTACGCCCTTCCAGGGTGAGACTTTAAGTAGAACCCGGTCCCCGACCTGGAATTCTAACGGTTTCCTACGCTTGTCAGCATAGCTTTTCTGACGGTCACGAGCTGCCGCCATGCGTTGCCTGATCTGGGAAATCTTTTCCGTTGTATCCACCACTAATTCCGGGCCTGTGAGTTGACTATCACCAACTTCCGCCCAGCAGAGAGGTGATCGGCATTTACGACCGTACAATGCCTCAAAAGGTGCCGCCTGAATGCTAGTGTGGTAGCTGTTGTTGTAGGAGAATTCCACCAACGGTAGATGCTTCTCCCAGTTCTTGCCAAAGTCGATCACACATGCTCTAAGCATGTCTTCCAGGGTTTGGATGGTGCGTTCAGACTGCCCATCCGTTTGCGGGTGATATGCGGTGCTCATGTCCAAACGTGAGCCAAAGGATTTGTGCATAGCTTGCCACAACTCGGAAGTAAAACGAGCGTCTCGGTCGGAAATAATAGAAGTTGGCACTCCGTGCCTGGAGACTACTTCCTTTAAATAGATTTCTGCCAAGGTAGAAAACTTGTCCGTTTCCTTAATGGCCAGAAAGTGTGCAGACTTAGTCAATCGATCTACTATTACCCAAATAGTATCATTCCCGCGTTGAGATCTAGGTAATCCTGTGACAAAATCCATAGAAATTTGTTCCCATTTCCACTTCGGGATTTCCGGTTGCTGTAGTAGGCCTGCTGGTTTCTGATACTCGATCTTGACTCTTGCGCAGGTCAAACATTTGCCAACATAGGCTGCTATGTGGGCTTTCATGCCAGGCCACCAGTATGTGGTTTTCAAGTCGTGGTACATCTTATCTGCACCAGGATGTACTGAATAACGGGACTTATGGGCTTCGTCCATCACAAGCTCTCGTAGATCTCCGTAAAGTGGGACCCAAATGCGCCCTGCCACATAGTAGGCGCCGTCTTCTCTCTGTTCTAGTTGCTGCCTCGATCCTCGCAGGGACTCAGCCCTGATGTTTTCCGGTTTCAGAGCTTCAACCTGAGCGTTTCGAATCTGGGTAGGGAGACTAGACTGGATAGTAAGTTGTAATGCTCGCACGCGCCGTGGTATAGTGTCCTTCCGGCTGAGGGCGTCTGCCACGACATTGGCCTTGCCCGGATGATACTTGATGGCGCATTCGTAATCATTCAGAAGTTCAACCCATCGACGTTGTCGCATGTTTAACTCCTTCTGCTTAAAGATATGCTCGAGACTCCTGTGATCGGTGTAAATGGTGCACTTGGTACCGTACAGGTAATGTCTCCATATCTTAAGCGCAAATATCACTGCTCCCAGTTCGAAGTCATGTGTTGTGTAGTTCCTTTCATGTGTCTTAAGTTGTCGAGAGGCGTAAGCAATAACTTTCTCGCGTTGCATCAACACGCAACCGAGCCCATGAATAGACGCATCGCAGTAAACCACAAAGTCGTCAGTGCCTTCAGGTAACGAGAGAATAGGAGCACTGCAGAGGTTATCCTTAAGCCTCTGAAAAGCAGATTCCTGTGCTTCATTCCACTTGTAGGTGACGCCTTTCTGAGTGAGCGTAGTGAGGGGTTGTGCAATCTTTGAGAATCCCTGAATGAATCTGCGGTAGTAACCTGCCAATCCCAAGAATTGGCGAACTTCAGTCGGAGTCTTAGGGGTAGGCCAATTCTTTATAGAGTCGATCTTTGCAGGGTCGACGTGGATTCCATCTTTGTTAACCACGTGCCCAAGGAAATGGACTTCTCGAAGCCAGAAGTCGCATTTCGAGAATTTGGCGTACAGTTGCTCATTGCGAAGGAGTTCGAGGATAAGGCGTAGGTGCTGTTCATGCTCTTCCTGACTTTTCGAGTAGATCAAGATGTCGTCTATAAACACGATCACAAATTTGTCGAGGTAGGGTTTGCATACTCGGTTCATAAGATCCATGAATACTGCAGGGGCGTTGGTCATTCCGAAGGGCATAACGAGGAATTCATAATGACCATAACGAGTTCTGAACGCAGTCTTGGAAATGTCTTCGTCACGTACTCTCAACTGATGGTAGCCTGATCGCAGGTCAATCTTAGAATAGTAGCTTGATCCTTGCAGTTGATCAAACAAATCGTCGATTCGCGGGAGAGGGTAACGATTCTTGATGGTAACCTTGTTCAGCTCACGATAGTCTATGCACATTCGGAACGTGCCATCCTTCTTCTTAACAAAGAGTACCGGTGCTCCCCAGGGTGATGAACTAGGACGGATAAATCCTTTATCCAAAAGTTCCTGTAGTTGAGTAGAGAGTTCCTTCAATTCTGCGGGGGCTAGTCGATAGGGCGCACGAGCTATAGGCGCTGCTCCGGGAGCTAGCTCGATTTGGAATTCGACCTGACGATGGGGAGGGAGTCCAGGTAATTCCTCAGGAAATACCTCGGGATAGTCACGCACTACTGGAAAGTCTTCAATCCTCTTCTCCTTTTCCTGCGTGTTGGTAACAAGTGCTAAAATAGCGGGGTGTGCCCTTTTCGTAAACACTTCTGGGCTTTCAAGAACGAGATAACGCCGGAGATTTCTCCACCTTTGCCACCTTGTACAATGAGGGGTTTGCCAGAACGGCGAGGAATACGAACTGCTTTCTCTTGACAGAGGATCTCTGCGCGATGCTTGGATAACCAATCCATACCAATAACGACGTCGAAGCTTCCGAGAGTAACAGGGAAAAGATCGATACTAAATGTCTGACCAGACAACTCTAGTTTGCAACCTTTGACAACATGTGAGGCCTCGATGCTTCTACCATTAGCTAACTCGACGATGTGAGGAGAACTTAGTAACGAAAGCGGACGCTTAAGCCTCTTACTAATACGTAGGGATACATAACTAGCATCGGCACCGGAATCAAATAACACAGAAACATAACGATCATCGAGTAGGAACTTACCCGCCACGACATTTGGGTCATTCCTTGCTTCACCAGCTCCAATCACGAAAGCTCTTCCTCTAGCACCATTCCCAGCATTGTTGTTCTGATTGTTGTTCCCAGCTCCCTGATTATTGTTGCGGTTCTGATTCAGTTCAGGGCAATCCTTCTTAAAGTGCCCCTCAGCTCCACACTTAAAACATGCCCTGTTGTTTCCCTGCTGCTGTTGCTGTTGGGGTTGTTGCTGATTCTGTCTAGCTGGGAACTGACTTCGACAATCCTTGGCGTCGTGCCCCATCTTGTGGCATCGCTGACACTGGCCCTTGTTACATGCCCCATTGTGGTGCTTGTTACACTTGTTGCACTTAGGGTAGCTTCCCCGGTAGCCACCCTGTTGCTGAGTGCCTTTGTTGCTTTCAGTTTTCCTTTGCTGCGCTGGGGCCTGAGTGGGGTTAGCATCCTTGCTTTGACTTCCTTCCCACTTACGCTTGCTGTCACTAGAAGTTCCGACGGTAGCACTGATCCTTTTGGGCAACCGGCCCTCTTCCACGGCCTGATCAGTGAGTTTGTGAGCAAGTCGAACAATCGGCTGAATGGTAGTGTGGTTGGCTGAAGTGACATGGCTTCGAATCTCTGGAGCCAAACCTTTGATATACAGTTCGATCCTTCGGTACATTGGTCGTGACATGTTTGGGCAAAGAGCGGCATAGTCATTTGACAGCTTGGTGTATGTTTCAATTTCCGACCCAACCATCTTGAGCTCATAGTACTCGTTCTCAAGCTTGTGGATGTCATCCCGGTGACAGTATTCATCCTTAATCATATCCTTGAAATCCTCCCATGCCGTAGCATTTGCAGTTTCCAACCCAAACATCTGAATCTGCGCCTTCCACCAAGAAAGCGCGCTTCCTTCAAGCGTAGCAGTAGCAAACTTCACCCAGTTCGCAGGGGGACACTCGCAAACAGCAAAAACAGCCTCAATTTTCTCAATCCAATGCAGAAGACCTATGGCACCCTCAATGCCGTTGAAAGGGAGAGGCTTGCAATCCATGAAAGTTTTGAAAGTACACACGGGTGGTTGCGCAGGTGCATGCTGACCTGTTCGTGAGAAGTGAAGCGTATAGGTTTAGAGGCGAAAAGTCGATGTGGCGGTAGGATCTAAACATCCTAAAACAACGAGCTTACCTATAGGGTGAGCTGCAAAAGCCGCAGCCACTGTGTTGAGCAGGTTAGTGAACTGAGCCTGCGTCATGTTAATGTTTCCTCTTCCACGTCCACTCATTGTCTTCATAACCAGAAAACACAGTATGAGTGTGATGTCGTAGTGTAGCGAGAATGAGATAGAAGAGAGAGGTGTATCTATCTAGTTTAGGCACACTAGTACATATATCATAACAGGAAACATAAAGCAAACAAGTAAACACTGGTCCGAGCTATGAGGTCAAATGTGTCGAGCCTTGCACTTGGAGTGTAGTGTCGTCGCGAGTCACGGGTTATAGTCTGGTTTTCTCCAAAAAGATTTTTCCCCTTTTTAAAACCAAGTTCACTATAACCAATGGCTCTGATACCAATCTGTCACACCCCCAAATTCCACCGGCGGATAACACCCGCTTCGAGGGCGTGACTGACCAGGATCCAGCCACCAATTATACCGAATACTTAAGTTGATAACAAAAGTAATACTTACTATTCATAAGCTTAGCAAATATTAAGTTCAGAGTTTAAAGTTTTAAGTTCAAAACAGAAATAAGTAGCGGAAGCATAAGTAAGGTAGTTTAAAACAAAGTTCATGATTCAAAATAAGGTAACACCCAACACAAGGGTGAACAGACACTACACGTTCCCAAGCTGCAAGCTCCTTCGTCACTGGTTACCTGCAAAGCATGCAGTAAGGGGTCAACAATAATGCTGAGTGAGTCCACTAGTTGTCCAGTTTTAATTTCCAAAAACTTTGTTTCACCGGTTAATTTATCCGTTTATACATGCCCTGGGGAGCTACCCCAAAAGTTAGCGACTAAACTGTTTTTCCAATACCGAACACTAGGTAACCGTTGCGTATCCGCAGGATGCCCCGATGTCAATGTTCTATCATCATTGACGGATTTCTGAGTACATTAGTTCACGACCGTCCCAAACCAGGGCACGGTGTGAGGCTGGTAAACACCTAAATAGCGCTATCAACTAATAACCCGCTCGCCTAACCCGGCGACTAATCGGTATTTGTAGTAGGGACTTGAGTGATAGAGTTTCGTTTAGTGCCGTTAGTTGCAATCCGTATAAACAGTAATTAACCAAAAGGTTTCCCAATACCCGGGAAGGAAAAGTAAGTTTTGTTCCCAATAACTAGGGAAGGTATGTAAATAGTATCCCCTTTTACCAGGGGATAGGGTTGTTTCAGTCTCGTGTCCCAAACCACCGGGACGCATGCTTTTAAGTTGTGAACTCACCTTGGGTTGCTCGGTAGGGTTAGGTTACTTGTCAATCACGTTGGTCACCACGTCCTAACATGGTTACCGGTATAGGTCAGGTTCGGTGTACAAACATTCACGTAAAACACATACTGGCACGTAACATACATACAAGTAAACAGTCATGGGGTTATTGGGCCGGCCCTAACAGTAACACAGTCAAACAGAACACAGCATCACAAAGTCCATTTAACAGATAGTCCAACACAGAATGGCCCAATAACTAAAATGAACAGCCCACTCGCAACCAGCTGGTCTCGAGTCGCAACCAGGTGGTTTCGGCTTGTCACGCTGTGGTTGCGAGTCGCAACCGTGGTCTCGAGTCATCATGCTGTGGTTGCGAGTCGCAACCGACGTAGTCTCGAGTCGCAATCACGTGGTTTCGACTTGTCATGCTTTGGTTGCGAGTCGCAACGGTGCGGTTTCGAGTCGGAATGCTGTCGTTGCGAGTCGTAATGCCGTCGTTGCGAGTCGTAATCTGTCACTTTCATGTACACGTGATGATGCAGAAAAGACAGTCCAAATTGTACCGAGAATTCAGACCCAAATCCGGAAACTACCAATAAG
This sequence comes from Helianthus annuus, assembly GCF_002127325.2. Classification (NCBI taxonomy): domain Eukaryota; kingdom Viridiplantae; phylum Streptophyta; class Magnoliopsida; order Asterales; family Asteraceae; genus Helianthus; species Helianthus annuus. The sequence continues at coordinate 77,842,792 of NC_035440.2, read as the reverse complement.
GTTTCTACAAACACTTTTCCTCATTTGACTAGTAGTAAAAATAGATCAAACTTTGCCTTATTTGAAATCTTCAACCCACATTCAACAAGTTCATCCTATGTTCATAATTTCTAGGGTTTTCATGCCAACATAATCACACATTTTTGGACCGAAAATCACCTATTTCTAACAAGATTAATATGCAAGAACAAGTAAAACATACACTTAGTGGCATTAACATAACTCGGTTGGCCCTAAACATCCTTAAACCATTATTCCATAACCATTTAAGCATGTTAGCAAGTATCATACATAAGGTTTAACACACATAGTTAAAACTTCACAATCTTCCTAAAAATCATGCATAGTATTTCTTAACCAAGCATAATATTTCTAACCAAACATGCATAAAAATCTAGTTCATACAACAATATAAACCCTATGCACATAATAATCACTAACCGGTTGAAAAGGAGAAGAATGAGCCGAAATAAAGGAAGAAGCCGAGGAGATGAAGTGTCCGAGTTTAGTGGTGATGAACTTGTCCGAGTTTCTTGTCCGGGATCCAAGCTTGAACCGAAAAGAGAAGGAGAGAAGTGGTGTTTGGAGAGGGTTTCTAGTGAGAGAGTTTGAGGGGTGTGTTGGTGTGTAAAATGAAAGAAGTGGGGGAAAGGTGGGATATATACTAGGGGGTCCAACATAAGCCAAGGGTTTCGGCCCAAACCGGTTACGGCCCAAGGCCCACTCGAGACCAAGCGGCCCACTCGCAACCGCCCGGTTGCGAGTCATGGTCCGCCCGGTTGCGAGTCATGGTCTCGGGTCGTGGTTTCGGCTCTCATATAAATATATACATAATACGTACATATCACACATATCATGCAAAAATCACGTTTCCATTTAATAATATATATACACACAAAATATTACAAGGTGATCGTTCGGAAAAACCTCGAGTGTCACAAAGAGTCTCTGGTATGATCTCTCCTTTTTATTTAGACAACTAATAGGTTGTATTTTGATATCCTTATTAGAATATCTTTCAGGATATCTACCGGGATACGTTTATAATATATTCTCAAAAATGTTCAAACAAAACAATTTTCACAAATAAAATTTATATATCAACGACAACAATAATAAAGCTAAAAAAGGGTTATATTATTAACATAGCAGAAGATTATGCTCTTGGCTTCGTCTCAAACCGAGACCCATCCACCAAAAGCATAGTTGGTTTTCTAACATATTTACTTAACAAATGAAGGCTTCGTCTTGGAACCCAAGATACCTCCACCTTCACTTGTTAAAAACGTTCAAAATAAACCATACTAACTGATGACCAAGGGCTTCGTCCTGAAACTCAGGATCCCTCTACCTTTGGCCATCATATTGTCTACGTGCAAGAAATTGAAATTGTTCAACAAACAAGAAAAGTAAATTGTTCAAGACATCAACCATTAAACCTAAAAAAGTGGGCTCCGGCCTAAGCATAAATATCCGTCATCGCCCACTCAGCTGCCCTCACACAGCGGCATCCTCTCCTGCTTTCCCCGGCTTCTCAGCACCAGCATCCTCACCAGCATCCTCACCAGCATCCGCTCCAGCATCCTTCTTATCTCCAGCCTGATCCACCACCTCTGCTGACTTAGAGGACTCACCGGCTTCTACAGAGAGTGGCACAGCTTTTCCTCCAAGCTCCTTTAGCTTGGCCACCCAAGAGTCAACCGGCCAAGCTGGGCACACGGGGCCTGTCTCCTTGGCCTCATAGGCCATCTTGATGCGTGCTTGTAACAGGGAGACAATAGCAGAAGTCTTGATTCCCTCCCGGAAATTGATCATGGCCTGATCATGATCCATTTGAACGGTGGCAAGTTTGACCTCAGCTTCTTGGGTGACCTTCTTCAGCAGGCTTTCATAGTGCCGGCTCTTCGCTTCAGCAATGGAACCTTGGTCAGCAACGGTGCTTTCAAGCTGTTTGATCCTGGCTTCATGGAGTGCAACAGTACCACATGCATCATTGTACAAGTGGAGCAAATGCTGGAGGCCCTGCGCATCAATAACAGGTACAAGTTAGAATATATGTATCTATAATGACTAAGATATCCTATCAGGATATCCTGTTAGGATATCCAGGCAGGATATATGTGCAGGATATATATACAGGATATGCGTCAGGATATTACCTTGTTAAGGAAGGATGTCATTGGCTCTAAGGAATCAGTGAAGCTGAGATCGTCATAGGAGAACCCTTCTGAGCTTGGAGCACTGACTTCAAGGCCCTTCCTCTTTTTCGCTGTGGAAGCACGAGTCCTTGGGTTGGCCTTGGGAGCTGGGAGTGGCTTGGAGCTAGTGGCAGCAGGAGCCTCCTTCTTGACTATGGTTGGAGTTGGATAGCTGTCAAGTTCGTCAAGGTCTAGATAGACTGGAACTTTGCTGGAATCTGCACACAGGGAGTAAAATTCTAAACCTCTCCTAAAAATATCAAATAAAAACATGTATGTACAGGATATCTTGCAGGATCCTTACCAGACATGTTTGCACTTGAAAGAGGGCTTGGAGTTGGTGGAGATGGGTTGAAACTTCTCTCTGCCTCTGGAAGGAGTCTGATGGCGTCTATTCTTTTTTGAGAATCTGCGAGGGGAGGTGCTAGCTTCCTAAAATCAGCTGTACAAGAAAACGACAAAGTCAGTTCAGGATATAAAGCAGGATAACAGGCAGGATCATCTTTAAACCCTAAATCCTACCCTTCTTCAACCAATTCACCGGATAATCCGCTCCACCAGGGATTGAATCTCTTTTTACAAAAAAGAATTTGGATTTCCATTCCTCTTCATTCCTGGTGGCTCGGAGGATTAATGGGTCACTGGAAGTAGAGTAAAATAAGAATCGACAAGAGCCGTGGCACCTAAGTCGGTATGCTAAAGGAAGGTCATGAACAGAAAGATCAGGGATATGGTTGTTCTTGATTTGATCAAGAACAGACAAGACTCGCCAAAGCATTAGCATTGTCTGACTGAAGCAGATTTTGGTGACATTAAAGAACTCAGTGATGAAATCCGAGAAAGGAAATTGCAACCCTAAGGTAAAAGAAAGGCATTAAAACACAACCACTCGTCGGAAACCATGTCTGATCGGATTTCCCGATCAAACGGCCGGAACACCGTCCCTTTTGGGAAGATGCCGGAGGTTTTAAGGGCTGACAAGTGTGCACCATCAAAGGTGCATATTTCTTTCTCCGGATCCTGGAGAATATTCTGGTGGATGAACGTGGGAACAGAGTCGCCGGAACTAGATCTTGTCTGCCTTGCCATATTATCACCGGAATATTGGGGAGAATGAAAAATGGAGTTGAGAGAAAAATGTTTACCTTTTTTCTCCGGTAAAGGTTAAATGAAGATGAGGATGAGAAGATATAGGGTATGATGAGTAAATATAGGCCGGGTGGTTGAAAGCTGTCACATCAATGGTCTTATCTCTTAATTGCCTCGGCCATTGTGAAAAATGTAACCGTTAGGATATCAAACGGTAACATTTTTGGGGACAATTGTTATGGGTGAAATTCTGAGCCCATATCCTGAAAAATATCTTGATATATATCTTGTTTATATTGTATCTGTTTACATCCGGGATGCTAGTTCAGGATATCGGTAACATCCTGAATGGTATCCTCGGGATTACTAATGGATTATGTGCAGGCACGTGGGTTAGAAGCTAGCAACGTTAACAAGACCTATTCCACGGAAGACTCGGTCCAAGTCGTTCAAGGGAAGGCGTTGGAGCCGTATTACTCGGTTTATAACGTTCATAATGGAATATTCGGAGTAGCCCATATTTGTAGGGATTATTGTTTGTAATTCGTTACTATAAATAGGTGGGTATATCAGATCAACTAGGACATCACAATCACACTCTCTACACTCTAACACTTGCTCTCTCGCAACTCTCACACAAATTCATTGTAACACTTAGCGATCTGATCTATATCCTGCACTGTATCCTGAAGTTTAAAGCAATAAGAAGAACAAGGCAGCTGCGATTGTCAGCTCCCGAGATTTTGTGCCGGCGATCTAGATTGATCAAGGGCTTTCCTCGTACATCTCGTGTCATTTACTTTACCTTTTTGCTCATTGTTTGATCGTAGATACAGCTCAATATCCTGAGCCGTATCCTGAACACTGTTTTTCCAAAGAACATAACCAGTATATTTTCAACACATTTTTTAGCACACTACCTCACTTAACTAATTTGATCACTTAATTGCTTCGGTAATTTTTGAACAAAACATAGTTGATGTTTTTAAGGTACTTACTTCTTGTCCATATGATGAGGAAGAAAATATGAACATTCTGAACCTATTACATAATGCGCTAAACACATACTTGCATAAAGTAGTTACAAAATAGAAGTGATTTCAATATTTTACCTCCTCAACTTGTATGAACGTGTCTTACACTCCAAGTAAGAAAGGCCAAGCCTCTCTATCCTGATACCTTCCATCCCTACATGTAAATAAGTAAATAAATAAGGAAAAAATGACAAGTGCAACTTATAACTAAGTAGACCACATGAAAGTGGAAAACACCCCACTGCAAACTTTTTTAAGAAATTTAATACCATCTCGAAGCTTTCCATCTGGTGCAAAAAAGCTTTTCCACTGCCAAGGAGTGAGTGCATGTTTGCTTTTCCGATCATTCAACTAAACTGAAAACTAGAAAATGGAAAATGGGCCAACCTGAACAGGAAGATTGTCTTTGGTTGCTATTTCTCTGAATATGAAGGCATTAGAAGCGTAGATAACCAACCATATGTGTGCAATATTGCAATTGATATGATTGTGAAGTAATTATATGTAATTGCTACATCTTTCTGTACATGTAGATGACCACTTTTTATTATTAGCCAACTAAAGAATAAAAAGCTATTCAATTTTTGCAATTAAACCTTGAAGTCGCAGCCATGTGCGCATCACCTCTTGAGCTAAAATGATCCTTTCAACAACCTACATGCATAACCAAATATATAACTAATGTCGAATAAGATTACAAAATAAATATTATTCAAATAATAATCCATATATATTGAGCAAAATTTTTAGGAGATTTAATGCATTAGAAATACACTTTGGGCAACTTTTGGTCCTTGGCCCGTTTGACCACCCATATCCATTATAACTAAAAACAATAGAAAAACCAAGAAAACTGTATAGAGAAACTTTTGAGTATTTCCTAAATGCTATAAAGTGTGCTCCTTGTAAAGGCTTAATCAAGTATTAACAATGAAGAGAAAATAGAAAGTCAAATGTACACAGTTTGGCATCGGAATGAAAGTTCAAACTGGATGTCAAGTATTCAGTAATGGAAGGACTGAAAGTTCAAATGTGAGCATATCTCTATGCCTACACCCCTAACTGAAAAGCTATATCAAGGTCTCTTCTATTTGTACTTCCCTTCAAATTGACGAGTGGTGTCTATTAGCAGGAATTATTAAACTTAATTTATGATATGTATATGTATTCGTATGTTTATATGATAACTAGAACTCGGAACAAATGATAAGTTATGGTGGATATTATAAGCGGGTAATTTCAAACTGCCAATGACAGTTTTTCCCGCTTGAATTAACCGCCAAGATTATCAAGTATATAAGGGGGTGTACCGGCAACATTAACCGGTACCAAGACTCTCAATTTCTTTCGATAATTGTCTGTCCATTTGATTCGTTATTGTTTCGTTCAAGAATATCAAATATGTCCGCTGCAAACAGAAGTTTATATCATCAGAATGATGATCATGTTCTGATTGAATCATGTTCAACCCCAACATGTGGTATCAGAGCCACGGGGACAACACTTCCCTGTCAACACTGCCATGATAAAGAATCCAGACGGCAAAAGAAAATGCATCGAACAAAATTATGTTATTATTGTCATCGCCCAGGCCACTTCATATACGACTGCAAATCAAAGGAGAATGATGAAAACACACAACTGGTTTCTCAAGCGGTAAATGCAGGAATACGAAAGCAAAGGGAATCGGTAGAAGAAAGAAACGAGATGATTGTGACTGGTTCAGAGGGCGGTACATGGGGAGACATATGGTATGTTAGTCTTTCGTTTACACAACACTATGCCGGTAATCTAAATGTTTTCAAGCGTATCAAACATTTAGTGGGGGTTGAAACCAACTCGGGGGAAAACGATTTCTTGTTTATGAGGGGTATAGGGGTTGTGGAAGTCAAATCCAATAATGAAAAATTGTTGATTCAGGGTGTCTTATACACACCGGAATTAGACAGAAACGTACTCAGTCTAAATCAGTTAACAATGCAAGGCTTTACGGTTAAGAAGAATGGAGATACTTGCAAAATATTTCCTATGTTCTCATCTCCAATTAATAACGCTGTAAATGAAATAACGGGGCTGTCGAAGGAAGATGAATTAGGCCTAAAGGAAAAACAAAAGGTCATACGGTTAAACGATGTAAATGAAAAATACAAAGAAGAATACCTTAACTCCTATTTCGAAGACTTACACGTTTCCTCCGATGAAACGGATTGGAGTGTTATGATCATAAGGGCTTTAGAATTTAATGATTTCAAGGATTGTGTGAATCTGTTAAATATGTTGGAGGATGGCAAGTTCGTGTTTCATTACAAGTACGAATTAGAAAAGAAATTCGATGAAATGGTGTCTTGGTTTGTTATAACTTTCCTGGGGATAACAACTAGGCCAATACCTCCGGTGATGACCGAGAACAGGAAAGTTGACTTACTCAGTCTGTACATGATTGTGGAACGGGATGGGGGTTACAACAGTGTAACCGAAGATAATCTCTGGCCGATTATTGCAAAAGACATGGGATTTGAATACAAGGATGGTGAATACATGCGGACCGTTTATGCCATGTATTTAGACATTCTAGTGTATTATTATAAGTTTAAAGAGGTGCAGACAAGAGCCAATGAATCAGAAAGAATGAAGGATAAGAAAGATGAACCTGAATGCAGTCTCGGAAGGAGCACAAGTGCTGAAGAAATCAAGAAGGTAACTGAAGAGGAATCGTATGCGCTGTATGCAGAAAACAGTTGGGAAGGAACATGGAATGCACATAAGAAAAGAAGAAAATTCAATTTCAATCATGCAAGGAAGGCTGTCGAAGAAGCCAATGCAAGTGTTCTCAAGGGTATCAACAAACGTAATTAAGTTTAGGGGGAAGTATTAGCAGGAATTATTAAACTTAATTTATGATATGTATATGTATTCGTATGTTTATATGATAACTAGAACTCGGAACAAATGATAAGTTATGGTGGATATTATAAGCGGGTAATTTCAAACTGCCAATGATAGTTTTTCCCGCTTGAATTAACCGCCAAGATTATCAAGTATATAAGGGGGTGTACCGGCAACATTAACCGGTACCAAGACTCTCAATTTCTTTCGATAATTGTCTGTCCATTTGATTCGTTATTGTTTCGTTCAAGAATATCAAATATGTCCGCTGCAAACAGAAGTTTATATCATCAGAATGATGATCATGTTCTGATTGAATCATGTTCAACCCCAACAGTGTCGTGACAATGGAACTTATTGTAAACCTTCATGAAACCCATTTGCCTCACCACTCAATTACTCGCTCCTGCCGGTTGCTAATACTCCAATACCTTAACAAAAATTCTTATCCTAATCAAAATAGTCTGGAATTAATTAAAAAAATGTGTTCCACACAAGCAGTTGACATCATTGGTTGAAGTTTAACATAAGAGGAAAACAAACCTTATCAGCAGTCACTTGTTAAGTAACGTGATTCCCTCACTCAAGTGTTCTGTAAATGCCAGTATTCAGTAACAAAACCATGTATTATATGTATGATCATATATAACAAAAAAGATCAAAGCAACAATACTGCATGTGGTCGCATTACCTTTGTTTGCAGTCACGGACCCATATGAAGTATCATACCAGTTGTTTTGCAGTCACAACACTCCAAACCGGAGTCGTGGAATGGAGAAGAAGAAAGAAAAAGCAAGAGAAGCAGAGAAGTTCATGTCAATTATGTCCTTCCTTGAGATGTTGAGACAACGAGTTAGGAGAGAGCAGCAGAACAACTGGAAAATAAAAGGCGTTGATATAAAATCCTTAACCAGAGACCTTTCTCCAGATTTAAGAAAGGACATATACCGTCATCTTTTCTTTCCTTTACTAAAGAAAGTAAGATACATCTTGTCTAGAGAGCTAAGCATTCGAAATAAAAAATTTTGTTAAAGCAGGATTCGACTTCTCCCCGCAGGTACCAGAATTTAAACAAATGGAGGAACATTTACTGGATGATATCTGTGACTATCTAAAGCCAGTTCGTTACACAGAGAATAGCTACTTAGTCTGAGAAGGTGATCTAGTGTTAGATTATAAACTTAATTATGTATGTTTATTATATATTTTAGGATGTTTTAGTTTATTACGTAATTAATTATCGAACCGAGATGACGAATTGGTGGCACCGTTTCATATAGCGGTTATTCCCGCCAATTCTTACAACCGTCATTCTCATAGGTATATATATGTATTAACCGATAACTTTTATGGTTACCAAGACAATTTCATTTCCTTTGTAATTGTCCAAAACTGTTTCTCCTTTCGTTCCCATATTCCCTCTCTGTTATTGTTCAATTGTGACTCACCATGAAAACCAATTCAAAGAATTCCGGTCATGCTTCCGCTGATGCGAAACCGGATGTCCAACATAGTGGTATCAGAGCCACGGTGGGAAATCGAAGAAAACTGATCGATGTTATACGATTCCGGGCACAACCGGATGATGAACAAAACAGAGTGTACGAAGACGAAAGACGAAGGAGGCTGCGCGTGGAACAAGATGTTGTTCCAATAATGAATTACGTCTGCAAGAACCGTGAATCAGATGACGGAATCGATAAGGATTCCCAGAAGTTAAAATACGGACAAATAAGTGTCCCAAGTTTCAGCCATGAAAGGGTTGAAGACGGCTATGGTATGGGCCGTAGTATTCACGAAGACGGGGAACAATTCAAGAGACGTTCAGATGACGAAGAAGACATTTCGATGTTGAATCCGGCAAGTACAGATGTTCACGATGGGGCATGCTTCACCCCGAATGTCCATATGATTGGTTACGATCGGCAAGATCAGGAAGAACCAATCGGTGATCAGAAGGATCACAATGATTCAATCGAACAAACGGAATACTACGATTCCGGTGGTGACTGCAACGATAAAGAAGATGAAGACTCGTATATCTTCGTAACTGAAAGCGATATGCAAGATGATGTTCCGATGACCGGAACCGTTCATGAAGACAAGAATATCATGAAAAGAACCGTTCGTTTGAAGGAAGATGAATCAGGGTATAAGATTATGTCGGCCAACGACCGCTGGGCAGTAGTGGAAAACGATGTGGGTTATGAATATGATATTGTAGAACTAATGAGGACATTGTATGCCATGTATCAGGACATATTAATCTATCACTACAAGTTCAGGGCTGTGCAACGAAAAGCGATAGATAAGAAAATGGTGGAACAAGACAAAGGTTCATCGGATCTCTGCCATGAAGAAGGAAAAGGGACGGAGATATTCAAGATGAAGAGGCGATCCATCACTATGCTTTGTTTGCCGGTAATGACTGGGAAGGGATGAAGAAGATGCAGGCAAAACGACCCGGAATGTCCTCATACATGCTTCTAAACATAATTAAGTTTAGGGGAGTATGTTAGATTATAAACTTAATTATGTATGTTTATTATATATTTTAGGATGTTTTAGTTTATTACGTAATTAATTATCGAACCGAGATGACGAATTGGTGGCACCGTTTCATATAGCGGTTATTCCCGCCAATTCTTACAACCGTCATTCTCATAGGTATATATATGTATTAACCGATAACTTTTATGGTTACCAAGACAATTTCATTTCCTTTGTAATTGTCCAAAACTGTTTCTCCTTTCGTTCCCATATTCCCTCTCTGTTATTGTTCAATTGTGACTCACCATGAAAACCAATTCAAAGAATTCCGGTCATGCTTCCGCTGATGCGAAACCGGATGTCCAACATCTAGCACGTTTAATGCTGTTCATTGCAAGTGGCAAGGTGCTGGCCACTGGTGCAACAAACAATGACTTCTATGGAAAAGAGCTTCTTAAATGGGCTTTGGATCCTAAAATGAAACGACGTCCTTTCGCAACTAGAGAAGTCAAAGCACATACAAATGTTCAAACTTATGCTCTAGCGGTTGATGAACTTATGCAAGTTGTATCTCAGTTTAAGCTAAACTATGATAGGTATACAAATAATAAAGTTTCCCGTTATTGGTATTGTAGATAACTTACAATTGTGTGTTGTATTTTAGGTTTTACTCACTGCAGTGTGTTGGATTATTCGGGTTTGTTTACGGGTCATACGGGGCGCGTTATCGGGTCAGCCGGTTACATGTCAAAAGGGCAAATATATCAGTTGATAAATGGGTTATTAAAAAATCAATGAGTTTGTTTTCTCAATCTTGGTCAACCGAATTAGCCGCAATCTTCTCATACACGTGATTGAGAATGGACGTTGAGGTGGTTGCTAAATAAATGGAATTACGTTGAATTCGTCTAGTTTTGCATGTGCAATAATATATATAAATAGGAGTAGTATTTGTTCATTTTATAATGTACCACTTCCTTTCGATAATATAGTTACAGACCCCACCCCTTCTTGTTTTATCGAAATAGAAACCTTCTGCAACTGTTCTTCTCTACAATTCTACATACATGCGAGAGTGTGAGTTTTGTGAGTGAAGTTTGAGTGTGGGACCTGAACCAACATTTGGTATCAGAGCCTAGGGCTCGTGAAGAAGACGGTGTAGAGTGGGTCTCGTGAAAACGGTTTAGCCCGTCGCTGTGGGGCAAACGCAGCAGGAGAGCAGGAGAAAGAAGGGTTGTTCGGGGCTGGTTGCAGTGTTAGACGGAAACAAAAAGATATTTCGGGTCAACCGTTGTTGTGGTAGACGTACCGGTTTAGACAACGAGGTGATCGACATCAGTTTGCGGTGCTGTTACGGGACTATTATACAGCAGAAGACGGAGGGTGTTCGTGTCAGTCATTGTCGCGGGTGAAGTACCGGTTTGGACGACGGGGGTGACAAGAAAGACGATTCAGGGCTGTTTTGGTTGATGGTTGCGGGTTTACGCAGCGGGTGTACAACTAGTAACAACAGTAGAAGTGTTATGATGGTGCCTTGATTAACTTGGTTCATGATAAGAGGAGACCGGCGTAGGTGCGTGAAAAACGGGCAGAAAAATCCCTCAAAGCAGGAGGGCTTTGGATTCGCTTCGTTTGAAAAGGTGAGAAAACGTTAAAAGCGGGTGGCTTTTGTTTTCTTTGTCGGTGGAGAGCCTCTTGAGCAAGGGTGATCAGAAAAGGTTGTTGAAAAAAGGAAGAACACGGTGGTGACATTATGGCATTGGAGTTCAATCGGGTGGCTTTGGATGTGGCCGGGGTAGGTCGTTGATCCGTGATAAGTCAAGATGTGAATGAATGGTGTTCCTACATTATGCCATGTTACATGTTACGTGCGTGGTGTTTTTTTATTCGAGTTGAACCGAGAAATTGGACGTGATTGTGACAACCCGAAACCTAGAACCTTTCGTTGTAACTTGCTTGTACGTTATGTGACTAGTTAAAATGATAACGTGAATCTTTTTATGTGATAAGTGCTTTGTTACGCGTGTATTGTATATATATATATGTGTGTACGTGTTATATGTGAACCGAGAACCCGACACGAAACAACAAGGAACCCGACTCGAGACCATGAGGTCTCGAGTGAATAGTAATCGGTTTTGGGCCTTGGGCCGAGAACCTAGTGGCCGATTGGGCCTTTGGGCCGTAAACCCACTCGAAACCCATGAAGGGTGCACACACTTGGAACTTTGACTATAAATACACTACCTTAGTCATTTCTACCACTTTGTTGAACAAGAACACACACACACACTTCTATCTTCTCTCCCACTAGAACTCTAGCACACAAACACATCTCCAAGACTCTCGGATCCACTCGGTTGACACAAGAAACTCTCGGATTTGGACTTTGGATCGGCACACACACACACATCACCAACCGGTTAGTATTTTTTATGGTTAATTTTTGTTGTGTTTGTGCTTGAATGGATGTATGCATAAGATGATGTCTATAGTTAGAGATTACATGATGTTCTTGATGTTTATGATGATTCTAATATGCACCATGTTGATAACCGGTTAACATATATTATATGGCAAGATGTGATATGTTGTGTCTAAATGAAGTTTGAACCACTTATGTTGATGAACATGAAATCGGGTTACATATGTCATGAAATCGGACTTGTGTGAAAACCGGGTTATGTGTTATGCTTAGTGTTTTGATGCTTGTTCATAGTGTTGATTGAATAAGTGGTTAAAATGTTATGAACTTGATGAAGATGGGTTTGAATATTTGAAGAACACTTTGAATGATAGTTGAAGATTGAAAACCCTTGTGATTTTGATCCACATTTGACTAATAGCCTGATTAGGAAATATGTTAGTGAAATTCTATTGGTCATTTCCGGATTTGGGCCTGATTATATTGTACTATTTGGCTGATTACACCTGCATCAACACGTGAACGTGAAAATGACAGCTTACCGACTCACAATCACCCGTTGCGACTCGCAACCACAGCGTGATGACTCGAGACCACGCGGTTGCGACTCGCAACCATAACAGGACAAGCCGAAACCACAGGTTACGAGTCCGGTTGCGACTCGAGACCTTAGCATGATGAACCGAGACTACGGTTGCGACACCGGTTGCGACTCGCAACCATCCATGATCAACACACAGCATGACTCGAGACCATGCTTGCGAGTCCGGTTGCGACTCGAAACCACACTTTTGGGCCTTAGTTAATGGGCCAGACTGATGGGCTTCTGTGTTAACTGCTTTTACGTGTTTGGGCCTAAGTAGTTGGGCTGAACTTGTGAACCGTATGTGCTACTGTTGACTGTTAACTGTTACTGCTAAACGTGCTTGCCAAACGTGTTGAACATTTGTGCACTACTTGGTTCGAATCTGATTATACGTGATATCCGTGTTAGGACGTTATTGACTACTTGCGACTTGATTGACTTTCTGTGATTAACTGCCGAGCAAACCAAGGTGAGTTCACACCCTTTACAAAGCATGGGATTCCCTGGGTTGGGAATGGGATTCAGGAACATGGGTTCCTCGTCTACCATTGGGTAGGACGTCAGTGGTTCAGGAATGTGATTCCTCGTCCGGATGGACGGATAAACGTACTAGACTAAAACTCTATCACGAAGTCCCTCCTTTTTGTATCGACTAATCGCCGGGCCAATGGCGAGCGGGTCATTAGTTAGATAGCGCTATTTAGGTCTGACAAGCCTCACACCGTGCCGCAGAGGACGGGCGTGAACTAATGGATCTGGGGCACGTCAATGATGATAGACATTGATGTTTTCAGGGCACATAAACATGACTACAGTCAGCAATCGATACGGTAACGAGTCTAGTATACACATGGGGTAGCCCCCACGGCTGGAGAGCCAGATGATGTACATGGGGTAGCCCCCACGGCCGAAATGCCTGATAACTACATGGGGTAGCCCCCACGGCCGGAGTGCCGGAGTAACTGGGAACGAACATGTCACGTTTTTAAACTATGGGGTAACCCCCACGGCAGGATGCCAGATAATGTAAACTGTTTTCGAAACAACTAAAACGAACGCCCACCCGTGAACTCACTCAACTAGTTGTTGACTCGTTACTACATGCTTTGCAGGACCATAGGTACTCAGCTGGAGCTTGCATGGAGGAGGATCGTTGTGGGACAGGGATTGCTACAAGACTATGTTAAACTTGAAACTTTTGGAACTTATGTTATAACTTTAAACTTATGCTTCCGCTTGCAACTTAAACTTATTTGTTTTGGAACACCAATCGTGAATGGTTAAACTTTTATAACTATTTATATGCTTGTTCAGTATGATTGGTGGCTGGATCCTGGTCAGTCACGCCTCCAAGCGGTAGTACTCCGCAGGTGGGATTTTGGGGGTGTGACAGATTGGTATCAGAGCCATTGGTTATAGTGAACTTGGTTTTAATAAAGGAGAAACGATTTTGTTAAAACCAGACTATAACCGGTTTAGTGCTCAACGGTCCACAACGACACTTCGCTCCTCATGCAAGGCTCGACGTTCTAGGTAATATGATGTATGTATATTGCCTACTTATTAGTTGCGTAGTACATTGCTCATGGTATGCTTGATTAGTATAACTACTGTTGTTTGAACACGTGCGTGCTTACTCTGTCTTACTATCGTGCTTTCGCGAACCTCTCTCACACGTATTGCTTTTATTATGAAGAACCATGTCTGGACGCGTTAACATGACACAAGCCCAGTTGACGGCTTTGATCAACGAGCGAATTGACGCAGCGCTCGCAGCTGCACGCGCAGGAGGTATATCCTGCAGTCCGAAATTGTTCTAGGATCGTTTGGATCCTACTCTCGTGAACCAACCTTTGTGTTAAACTCTGTCTTTTCTTCCACCTACCTTAGGTCAGTATGCTCAGGCACCGGTGTGCACTTTTAAGACCTTTATGGACTGTCGACCCACTACTTTTAGCGGAACTGAAGGAGCAGTAGGTCTCCTACACTGGTTTGAGAAACTGGAATCTGTGTTCGAAATGTGTGAATGCCCTGAAGCGCGCAGGGTGAAGTATGCTACTGGTACTCTCGAGGGTTTGGCCCTCACGTGGTGGAAAGCTCAAGTACAGATGTTAGGGTTGGTTGCTGCCAACGCCACCCCATGGGAAACTTTCAAGGAAATGATCAGGGAGGAATACTGCAGTCGTGATGACATTCACAAACTGGAAGATGAGTTTTACAATCTTAAGATGTCGGGATCGGAGATTGAGGCATACACTAAGAGATCGCATGAGCTTGCCTTGTTGTGTCCTACAATGGTGGATCCTCCGTACAAGCGAATTGAACTCTATCTCAAGGGCTTGGTGCCAGAGATCCAAAGTCATGTGACTTCAGCGAGGTTGACTACTATCCAGCAGGTTGTACAGTTGGCTCACCGTCTCACTGACCAAGCGGTGGAGCAGAACAAGTTACCGAAGCGTATAGGTGCTGCAACTACTTCTGGTGCTTCTAGTGGGGATAAACGAAAATGGGATGGAACTTCAAGCAGGGGTTCAACTTCAGTGCAAACTCAGTCTCAGCAGAGAAAGACGGACGATCACAAGAGCCCCAGTCAGCAGTCGTCTGGTGGTCAAAGTCATGGTGGATACAAGGGGAATCACCCCAAATGCAATCGCTGCAGCCTACACCACAGTGGGCCATGCACCAGGGGCAACTGTCATCGATGCAACAAGCCTGGCCATGTTGCAAAGGATTGCAGGAGCGCATATCCTGCCAATCAGAATCGTCAGCAACCTCAGCAGAACCAGCGACAGCAGCAGGGTAACAACAAAGGGTGCTTTCAGTGCGGAGCTGAAGGCCACTTCAAGAAGGATTGTCCCCAACTGAACCAGAACAACAACAATCAGGGGAATGGTAACAATGGGAACAACAACAACAATGGTGCTAGGGGACGTGTGTTCGTGATTGGTCAAGGTGAAGCGAGGAATGATCCCAACGTGGTGACGGGTAAGTTCCTTCTCGACGACTTTTATGTTACAGTCTTATTTGATTCGGGTGCCGATACTAGCTATGTGTCACTAGAAGTTAGTAAGATGCTTAAGCGTATTCCTACACCCCTGAGCGACAAGCACACTGTCGAGCTAGCTAATGGTAAGAGTTTGGAAGCCTCACACGTAGTCAAGGGTTGCCAGCTTATTCTCGCTAACCAGACTTTCTCTATCGATCTTATTCCTATTGTCTTGGGTAGTTTCGACGTTGTCATTGGGATGGATTGGCTATCCCAACACCGAGCAGAGATTCTTTGCAACGAGAAGATCGTTCGTATTCCTGGTTTAGGTGGTGAACCTCTCATGATTCGTGGCGACAAGAGAAGTGCTGTTGAGAACATCATCTCTCTTCTTAAAGCCCAGAAATGCTTACGAAAGGGCCACACTGCGATTTTGGCTTTAGTTACTGATACCACAGAAAAGGAGAAGAAGTTAGAAGATTTTCCCGTTGTACGCGACTATCCTGAGGTATTCCCTGAGGAATTACCTGGTCTTCCGCCCCATCGCCAAGTCGAGTTTCAGATTGATTTAGCTCCTGGAGCCGCGCCTGTAGCCCGTGCACCTTATCGTTTAGCGCCATCAGAGTTGGAAGAACTCTCCACGCAACTACAAGAACTCTTGGATAAGGGTTTTATTCGTCCTAGCTCATCGCCTTGGGGAGCTCCAGTGTTATTTGTGAAAAAGAAGGATGGTACCTTCAGAATGTGTATCGACTATCGCGAACTCAACAAGGTGACTGTGAAGAATCGTTATCCTCTACCGCGCATTGACGACTTGTTCGACCAGTTGCAGGGGTCGAGCTACTATTCAAAGATCGATCTGAGATCGGGATATCACCAGCTGAGAGTTCGGGAAGAGGATGTCTCTAAGACGGCCTTTAGGACTCGATATGGGCACTATGAGTTTTTGGTCATGCCGTTTGGGCTGACGAACGCACCGGCAGTTTTTATGGATTTGATGAATCGAGTGTGCAAACCGTATCTGGACAAGTTTGTTATAGTCTTCATCGACGACATCCTGATCTATTCTAAGAGCAAGGAAGAGCACGAACAACATCTACGACTTATTTTGGAACTCCTTCGGAAGGAACAGCTTTACGCAAAATTCTCGAAATGCGACTTCTGGCTTCGTGAAGTCCATTTCCTAGGGCATGTGGTGAACAAGGATGGGATTCACGTTGATCCATCCAAAGTAGAATCTATTAAGAACTGGCCTGCGCCTCGCACACCAAAGGAAATTCGCCAATTTTTGGGATTGGCAGGTTACTACAGGAGATTCATTAAGGATTTTTCTAAGATCGCGCAGCCTCTCACCTTACTAACGCAGAAAGGCGTTGTTTATCATTGGGGAAATGCACAAGAGTTAGCTTTTCAGCATCTAAAGGATAGACTTTGCAGTGCACCTATTCTTTCACTGCCAGAGGGCACAGACGATTTTGTGGTTTACTGTGATGCATCAATTCAAGGTCTTGGTTGTGTATTGATGCAACGAGATAAAGTCATAGCTTACGCCTCACGACAACTTAAAGTTCACGAGAAGAACTACACGACACATGATTTAGAGCTGGGAGCTGTTGTTTTTGCACTTAAACTATGGCGGCATTACCTGTACGGAACCAAGTGCGCCATCTACACCGACCACAGAAGTTTAGAACACATATTCAAACAGAAGGAACTGAATATGCGGCAGCGACGATGGGTCGAGCTGCTGAATGATTACGAGTGCTCTATCAGGTATCACCCGGGCAAGGCCAATGTTGTGGCAGACGCCCTCAGTCGAAAGGACACTACGCCTAAGCGTGTAAGAGCTTTACAACTCACGATACATTCTAGTCTACCTTCGCAAATACGAGCTGCTCAGATGGAAGCACTGAAACCAGAAAACGTTAGAGCAGAAGCTCTACGCGGGTCAAGGCAACGCTTAGAACAGAAGGAAGACGGTGCTTATTATGTAACAGGACGCATTTGGGTCCCACTCTATGGCAAATTACGAGAACTTGTGATGGATGAAGCGCACAAATCTCGCTACTCGGTACACCCTGGTTCGGACAAAATGTACCACGATATTAAAACCACGTATTGGTGGCCTAGCATGAAGGCCCACATAGCAACGTATGTCAGCAAGTGTTTGACTTGTGCGCGAGTCAAGACGGAATATCAGAAACCCTCAGGCCTACTTCAGCAACCAGAGATACCACAATGGAAATGGGAGCAAATTTCCATGGATTTCGTTACTGGCCTACCTAGATCCCAGCGCGGAAACGATACTATCTGGGTGATCGTGGATCGACTCACAAAATCCGCACACTTTTTGGCAATCAAGGAAACGGATAAGTTCTCCACTCTGGCGGAGATATACCTCAAGGAAGTTGTTTCGAGGCACGGGGTGCCCACTTCTATTATCTCTGATCGAGATGCACGTTTTACTTCGGAACTGTGGCAGGCAATGCACAAGTCTTTTGGCTCACGTTTAGATATGAGCACAGCATATCACCCACAGACGGACGGGCAGTCCGAGCGTACTATCCAAACACTAGAAGACATGCTTCGCGCTTGTGTAATCGACTTTGGCAACAGCTGGGAAAGGCATCTGCCACTCGTGGAATTTTCGTATAATAACAGCTACCACACCAGCATTAAAGCTGCTCCGTTTGAGGCATTGTACGGACGTAAATGCCGGTCACCCCTCTGTTGGGCAGAGGTGGGGGATAGTCAGATCACTGGTCCAGAACATGTGGTAGACACTACTGAGCGGATTGCTCAAATACGACAACGCATGGCGGCCGCTCGTGACCGTCAGAAGGCTTACGCCGATAAGGGCAGGAAACCACTTGAGCTCCAGGTTGGGGAGCGGGTTTTACTCAAAGTTTCACCCTGGAAGGGTGTGGTTCGTTTTGGTAAACGAGGCAAACTTAACCCACGATACGTTGGACCTTTTGAAATCATCGAGAAAATAGGCAAGGTGGCCTACAGACTGAAATTACCAGCAGAACTCGGTGCAGTTCACAACGTTTTCCATGTGTCAAATCTGAAGAAGTGTCTGTCAGATGAAACGCACGTAGTTCCTCTGAAGGAACTCACGATCGACGAACAGTTGAAATTCGTCGAAGAACCTGTCGAGATCACGGACCGGGATGTTAAGGTCCTCAAGAGCACTAGAATACCTCTTGTTCGAGTTCGTTGGAACTCACGTCGCGGCCCAGAGTTTACCTGGGAGCGCGAAGATCGGATGAAACAAAAGTATCCCCAACTGTTTGAGAACAGTACAAACGCTACTGAGGCTGAAGCTACGGAATTTCGGGACGAAATTCCAGATCAACGGGGGGTGGATGTGACACCCCAGGAAAACCGGGAAAACCTTACAACTTGACTAGCTTCCTCAGTGAGTGCCGTCAAATTTCGGGACGAAATTTCTTTCAACTTGGGGATGATGTGACAACCCGAAACCTAGAACCTTTCGTTGTAACTTGCTTGTACGTTATGTGACTAGTTAAAATGATAACGTGAATCTTTTTATGTGATAAGTGCTTTGTTACGCGTGTATTGTATATATATATATGTGTGTACGTGTTATATGTGAACCGAGAACCCGACACGAAACAACAAGGAACCCGACTCGAGACCATGAGGTCTCGAGTGAATAGTAATCGGTTTTGGGCCTTGGGCCGAGAACCTAGTGGCCGATTGGGCCTTTGGGCCGTAAACCCACTCGAAACCCATGAAGGGTGCACACACTTGGAACTTTGACTATAAATACACTACCTTAGTCATTTCTACCACTTTGTTGAACAAGAACACACACACACACTTCTATCTTCTCTCCCACTAGAACTCTAGCACACAAACACATCTCCAAGACTCTCGGATCCACTCGGTTGACACAAGAAACTCTCGGATTTGGACTTTGGATCGGCACACACACACACATCACCAACCGGTTAGTATTTTTTATGGTTAATTTTTGTTGTGTTTGTGCTTGAATGGATGTATGCATAAGATGATGTCTATAGTTAGAGATTACATGATGTTCTTGATGTTTATGATGATTCTAATATGCACCATGTTGATAACCGGTTAACATATATTATATGGCAAGATGTGATATGTTGTGTCTAAATGAAGTTTGAACCACTTATGTTGATGAACATGAAATCGGGTTACATATGTCATGAAATCGGACTTGTGTGAAAACCGGGTTATGTGTTATGCTTAGTGTTTTGATGCTTGTTCATAGTGTTGATTGAATAAGTGGTTAAAATGTTATGAACTTGATGAAGATGGGTTTGAATATTTGAAGAACACTTTGAATGATAGTTGAAGATTGAAAACCCTTGTGATTTTGATCCACATTTGACTAATAGCCTGATTAGGAAATATGTTAGTGAAATTCTATTGGTCATTTCCGGATTTGGGCCTGATTATATTGTACTATTTGGCTGATTACACCTGCATCAACACGTGAACGTGAAAATGACAGCTTACCGACTCACAATCACCCGTTGCGACTCGCAACCACAGCGTGATGACTCGAGACCACGCGGTTGCGACTCGCAACCATAACAGGACAAGCCGAAACCACAGGTTACGAGTCCGGTTGCGACTCGAGACCTTAGCATGATGAACCGAGACTACGGTTGCGACACCGGTTGCGACTCGCAACCATCCATGATCAACACACAGCATGACTCGAGACCATGCTTGCGAGTCCGGTTGCGACTCGAAACCACACTTTTGGGCCTTAGTTAATGGGCCAGACTGATGGGCTTCTGTGTTAACTGCTTTTACGTGTTTGGGCCTAAGTAGTTGGGCTGAACTTGTGAACCGTATGTGCTACTGTTGACTGTTAACTGTTACTGCTAAACGTGCTTGCCAAACGTGTTGAACATTTGTGCACTACTTGGTTCGAATCTGATTATACGTGATATCCGTGTTAGGACGTTATTGACTACTTGCGACTTGATTGACTTTCTGTGATTAACTGCCGAGCAAACCAAGGTGAGTTCACACCCTTTACAAAGCATGGGATTCCCTGGGTTGGGAATGGGATTCAGGAACATGGGTTCCTCGTCTACCATTGGGTAGGACGTCAGTGGTTCAGGAATGTGATTCCTCGTCCGGATGGACGGATAAACGTACTAGACTAAAACTCTATCACGAAGTCCCTCCTTTTTGTATCGACTAATCGCCGGGCCAATGGCGAGCGGGTCATTAGTTAGATAGCGCTATTTAGGTCTGACAAGCCTCACACCGTGCCGCAGAGGACGGGCGTGAACTAATGGATCTGGGGCACGTCAATGATGATAGACATTGATGTTTTCAGGGCACATAAACATGACTACAGTCAGCAATCGATACGGTAACGAGTCTAGTATACACATGGGGTAGCCCCCACGGCTGGAGAGCCAGATGATGTACATGGGGTAGCCCCCACGGCCGAAATGCCTGATAACTACATGGGGTAGCCCCCACGGCCGGAGTGCCGGAGTAACTGGGAACGAACATGTCACGTTTTTAAACTATGGGGTAACCCCCACGGCAGGATGCCAGATAATGTAAACTGTTTTCGAAACAACTAAAACGAACGCCCACCCGTGAACTCACTCAACTAGTTGTTGACTCGTTACTACATGCTTTGCAGGACCATAGGTACTCAGCTGGAGCTTGCATGGAGGAGGATCGTTGTGGGACAGGGATTGCTACAAGACTATGTTAAACTTGAAACTTTTGGAACTTATGTTATAACTTTAAACTTATGCTTCCGCTTGCAACTTAAACTTATTTGTTTTGGAACACCAATCGTGAATGGTTAAACTTTTATAACTATTTATATGCTTGTTCAGTATGATTGGTGGCTGGATCCTGGTCAGTCACGCCTCCAAGCGGTAGTACTCCGCAGGTGGGATTTTGGGGGTGTGACAGTGATCGAGGTGAAGATCGGGTGTCCGTTAGATGTCATAGTTGTTCGAAACCGAGGTGATTCGGTGCTGCGGTGAAGGCGTAAACAAACACCGATTAAGGGGGTGAATGTTGGATTATTCGGGTTTGTTTACATGTCATACGGGGTGTGTTATCGGGTCAGCTGGTTACATGTCAAAAGAGCAAATATATCAGTTGATAAATGGGTTATTAAATAATCAGTGAGTTTGTTTTCTCAATCTTGGTCAACCGAATTAGCCGCAATCTTCTCGTACACGTGATTGAGAATGGACGTTGAGGTGGTTGCTAAATAAATGGAATTACGTTGAATTCGTCTAGTTTTGCATGTGAAATAATATATATAAATAGGAGTAGTATTTGTTCATTTTATAATGTACCACTTCCTTTCGATAATATAGTTACAGACCCCTTCTTGTTTTGTCGAAATAGAAACCTTCTACAACTTTTCTTCTCTACAATTCTACATACATACGAGAGTGTGAGTTTTGTGAGTGAAGTTTGAGTGTGGGACCTGAACCAACACAGTGGAGGACACAGGCAGCATGCAAGATACAGTTTGCATGGTGGAGACACTTTAAGAGACTGTAGGATGCTTTGGCCACTGGCAGTAGAACCTCCACCCTCAGCATTGGTGCCTCTATCTATGTGTCTCGTATTGGAATTATAAACTAAACTTTTATAATTATATTATGTATTATGTATTAAGTTAATTATTATGGGTCGAATTATGAAATGGGTCAACATAATGATATAACTGCCATGCCAAACGGTTTGACGGTTAACAGATAGTCCTGACAGTTAAGTTTAAGGCTATATATATATATATATATACATATTTGTAAACAGATTTTGTACTTTTGGTTGTTACCATATTTCCGATCAATACAAAGACTCTTATTTAGAATTCTTGTTCCAGCATATGATTGTATACATGATGTATGATTCTTGATTCTTGTGTTTTAATCCGTTCGCTAATTATCTGCTGCCAACAAAGTGGTATCAGAGCATGGTTACGATTCTCGGACTATGATTGAAATACCGCTGCACGAATCGAAAAGAATCAAGAATCAAGAATTTATGAAAACGATCCAGAATTTACAACATCAGTGTTGAAGAAGTAAGAATGAAACAGAGGAAATCATCGCAGAAAAATTAAAGAAGAAGATTGATCAAGAAACAGAGGAAGGAGAAAAGGAAAAGGAACTACAAAACAAAGAACATGGATTAATTTAATTCATATATGACACCGAGTTCATACTCTAATACATGGAAAAAGGAATTAATCGGATTCATATATGACACCGAGTTCATACTCTCATATGTGAATGGAGATAATACAAACGAAGCAAAGAATTGATCAATACTCTGTTTCCGTGATCGAAGGAGAAAAAGAATGACATATGCAGGACTTGATAAATACAAAGTCAAGAAACAAGAACGAATAACATGAAGTCGAACCGATTGACAAAGAATGAAAACATGGCATCGCAGAGAGGAACACAAAATAGTCGGCTCCGAATCACATGAATTTTGATCAAATAAACACCCAAAAGTCACCTCAATGTTGATTTACTGCACAAAAGAAAAGGTTTGCTGTTTGTAAGAAATCCTCCCTTCTTCTCTTATTCATTTCACTTTCATTTCTTGAGTTTTAAATCACAAACCCTAAACTTTCTCCAAAAACCTTTGATCCTAATTATCTCAAAGATGGTTTCCACTAGTTTTTCCTAGGCAAACTGTTGTGGACCATCACTTATACGAGATTGGATCAAAGTTCATAAAATTTTACAACTTAATTAAATCCTCGTTTCGATTATTACACGATCTTGATGGAATCGGGAACCCATCAGACCCTAACTCAATTCATAGTTAAGGGCCTGCATTAGGGTTAAATTCCATCAAGAAATGATCTGTTTTGATGGATCAAACATGAATTTCATCAAGAAAAGTGCCTTCGTACGGAGGGACTATGCCTGTTCGTACGGAGGGACTTCAGTTCATTCTTTCTGCTTTAATTTTGATTCTGTTCACACACTCATTTGTCAACATTTAAATGTTTATCTAGTGGATTAAATAAATTAAAAAAATACTTCAATGTCTATCTAGTGGATTAAATAAAAACCAAGTTTCTCATAACAAACCCTGTAGGTCCCTTTTTTCACAGGATCTGATCGACTGGAACTTAGACGAATCGGATATGATCAATGCGCGGAATTCATTGAATCAAACTACAGATATACGATAAAAAATTCAACTCTAAAATTCTGTCTGATCTTTCATTAATCGAATCTGAAAGTACACGAGCGCCTTTGAAAGGTCAAACTAACATGAGTTCGCCAGAGAGTCAAAATAGCAAAAGTTACAAATGAACAGTTCGGCTAGCTATTTATAGGCAGTAGCATCAGGATAGAGTGAGTGCTGGCCTATCGGCTGGGCTAGCCGATCGGCTGACATGCTGTTCGGTCGAACACCCTGTTCGATCGGTTTGCCTGTCCGATCGGCTGGGCTAGCCGATCGGTTAGCATGGTCAACAAAAGTCAGCACTTAATCATTTACGCGCCATATCCTGATCTACTAAACTATCTAACATACATACTGTTTTGGTCAAAAATCACACAAGGATAATGCAACCAAACTTTATGTAAACGGGGTATGATGCTTGGTTTATTGAAAAAGTAAAGGATCACTTCAGTATGAAATATGCAAAGACACAATGATTTATACGAGGAAAAAGCCCTTGATCAATGTATGATCTCCGGCATAAAAAACCTCGGGTGATGGCAACTACCGATCACCAAACTTCAATATAAGAAAAATGGTTACAACTTCGGATGATAATGAGCTGAGTACAAGGATCACTATAGTTTCGAGTGTCTAAGCGTGTGAGAATTGTGTTGTCCGTTCTTCCGAATGGGGAAGAGTGTTATATATACAAGTGTAGGTGACCTATTTTAGGTAAAAAGACTAATAATCAGCTCATTACCCCTTTAGAAATAAAAGCAAATCTAGCCTAAATTGTCGCCCTTAAATCATGCCAAGTTTCCATATCCTTTGCAACGTTCATCTCCGATTAAGCACATGCTATAATTGTAAATACGCGTCCTTTGATCGTGATGCTAAGAGCGGATCCTGCTAGACATTCCTGCAAAATGACATTAAGTTCAACGAAAGCAACTGTTAGCATGAGGATCCTATGATGGTCTGTGATCCTGATCCTGGAACTCTGCTGAGGATCACTATCTGCCAAA